>NC_072378.2:97217500-97410000 GCF_028885625.2 Pongo pygmaeus | reverse complement strand
CTCAGGTCGTTTAATGGAAAACTAGAAATGTGCTAGTAAGATATGGTAAAAAATAAATTATGGTTGATGATATGAAGACATGAGAAGCCTGTTTTAGTAAAAGGCTCCATGTATACCAATCCTCTTCCTAATCCATTAGGACTTAACCAGCAGGTTAGCACTCACAGAGCATCATCTTTCCAGCCCAGAGCATTGCCATTAATTTATGATTCTATAGCTAGCAGAAACAACCTGGTTGCAAATTTACATGCTCTGGGCATCAAATAAACTAATTAAACCGATCTACACAGTAATTGTTTTCTACTGTTTACTGATTAAAAAGCCCTTGAAATAATGAGAATTCCTTGCAGTAGGAAGGCTTGGACCCATGAGCTATGATGATTATTGGCAGTCTCAGAACTCCTCCTTGAGGACATCAGGTTAAGAGGCGGTGAGGAGGAAGAAAATGCCTGTCCCGCCTCTCAGCAGTCACCTTTCTGTCTGGGTCTTATAAACCAATAACAGACAAACAGAGAGCCAAATCATGAGTGAACTCCCATTCACAATTGCTTCAAAGAGAATAAAATACCTAGGAATCCAACTTACAAGGGACGTGAAGGACCTCTTCAAGGAGAACTACAAACCACTGCTCAATGAAATAAAAGAGGATACAAACAAATGGAAGAACATTCCATGCTCATGGGTAGGAAGAATCAATATCGTGAAAATGGCCATACTGCCCAAGGCAATTTATAGATTCAATGCCATCCCCAACAAGCTACCAATGACTTTCTTCACAGAACTGGAAAAAACTACTTTAAAGTTCATATGGAACCAAAAAAGAGCCCGCATCACCAAGTCAATCCTAAGCCAAAAGAACAAAGCTGGAGGCATCACGCTACCTGACTTCAAACTATACTACAATCCTACAGTAACCAAAACAGCATGGTACTGGTACCAAAACCGAGATATAGATCAATGGAACATAACAGAGCCCTCAGAAATAATGCTGCATATCTGCAACTATCTGATCTTTGACAAACCTGAGAAAAACAAGAAATGGGGAAACGATTCCCTATTTAATAAATGGTGCTGGGAAAACTGGCTAGCCATATGTAGAAAGTTGAAACTGGATCCCTTCCTTACACCTTACCCAAAAATTAATTCAAGATGGATTAAAGACTTAAACGTTAGACCTAAAACCATAAAAACCCTAGAAGAAAACCTAGGCATTACCATTCAGGACATAGGCATGGGCAAGGACTTCATGTCTAAAACACCAAAAGCAATGGCAACAAAAGCCAAAATTGACAAATGGGATCTAATTAAACTCAAGAGCTTCTGCACAGCAAAAGAAACTACCATCAGCGTGAACAGGCAACCTACAAAATGGGAGAAAATTTTCGCAACCTACTCATCTGACAAAGGGCTAATATCCAGAATCTACAATGAACTCAAACAAATTTACAAGAAAAAAACAAACAACCCCAACAAAAAGTGGGCAAAGGACATGAACAGACACTTCTCATAAGAAGACATTTATGCAGCCAAAAACACATGAAAAAATGCTCACCATCACTGGCCATCAGAGAAATGCAAATCAAAACCACAATGAGATACCATCTCACACCAGTTAGAATGGCAATCATTAAAAAGTCAGGAAACAACAGGTGCTGGAGAGGATGTGGAGAAATAGGAACACTTTTACACTGTTGGTGGGAGTGTAAACTAGTTCAACTATTGTGGAAGTCAGTGTGGCGATTCCTCAGGGATCTAGAACTAGAAATACCATTTGACCCAGCCATCCCATTACTCGGTATATACCCAAAGGACTATAAATCATGCTGCTATAAAGACACATGCACATGTGTGTTTATTGCAGCACTATTCACAATAGCAAAGACTTGGAACCAACCCAAATGTCCAACAACGATAGACTGGATTAAGAAAATGTGGCACATATACACCATGGAATACTATGCAGCCATAAAAAATGATGAGTTCATGTCCTTTGTAGGGACATGGATGAAGCTGGAAATCATCATTCTCAGCAAACTATTGCAAGGATAAAAAACTGAACACCGCATGTTCTCACTCATAGGTGGGAATTGAACAATGAGAACACATGGACACAGGAAGGGGAACATCACACTCTGGGGACTGTTGTGGGGTGGGGGGAGGGGGGAGGGATAGCTTTAGGAGATATACCTAATGCTAAATGACGAGTTAATGGGTGCAGCACACCAGCATGGCACATGTATACATATGTAACTAACCTGCACATTGTGCACATGTACCCTAAAACTTAAAGTATAATAATAATAAAATAAAATAAAAAAAAAGAACTCAGATTCTTCATGGTCAATACTTCTTAACCAACATTGCAAGCAAGCTCAGGAGATTCTTTAGATAAATGACTTACACAAGGGCAAAAGCTATAAGGGAAAGATTAGTATAAATATAACTCTATACGAATAGTAGGACACTCTTACTCCATTTGTCCATAATTTATACTTTTTTTCTAAAAATAAAAATCATTTGCTTCTAGATAAAAGAATTTATGATTCTGGCAACAACATAGTGAGGAATATATGCATTACTAGTTAGACAAAAAACAGTTTCCAAAGATTTTTAGAATTGTATGGAAGTCTCAACCACCAACATTTGGGGACGGTTTTCTTACATTTTCTAAAGAAATGCAAAAGCTGAGATAACATTCTGAACATTTCCCATAACACTCAGAATCCTGGAACACTGAATAACCTAGGCAATGTTTACGATCACTTTCTGTGCTTAGCCCTTTGCACTCAAAAAGACAATATGGTTTACAATTATGTTAGAAAATTTTATTTTAAGATTCCACAATAATCCAGATCAAGATATATTTTCTGGAGATTCTCGGTAGCACCTGTCAATTATTTCACTGCTGCTTTCACCTTTAAAAACAAAAAGGGAAAGCAGAAGAAAGACGTTTATAATCAATTACTTTAAAAAATGGAGATTAGTGCATTACAGAAATGTCCTTAACACACCTAATTTCTATTTTTATGTGTGCCTAAAACTTAAGAGCTACTAAACTGTTCTCGCGTATATTGTTTTAAAATTTATATAAATAGCTCTCAGGTTGAGAATGCTTGCTAACTTTCTGCATGAACTGAACTATCACTAGAAAATCTTCTCAAAAAGAGTGCACAATGAAAACTCAAATGCAGCTGTTAGCTGCAATTACCTATTGTATTAAGAGTCGCGTCCAACCTCTTGTAAGGTGCTAATGTTCATTTAAAACCAGAAAGACAGATCCTATTTTTTACTAAAATAGAGGCCCTCGAATCATTAATAACTGCTGTCAACAAGATGACAAAGCAGCTTTTTAAAGTTTGATTTACAGTGTTAGTTCTGTGTTCATATCCCTCATTAGCTCTGATTCATAACTAGACAAGACAGGGCCAATATTACTGCTCTAAAGTGAAATATTATCACAATTTGATTATTTTTTGCTTTAAATGGATGTGTTTTGTTGGGCTGCCCAAATATAAATTGTCTTGCCTTTGGGACATTTATTTAAATTTTTAGAAAGTAAGTTCTGGTGAATAAAAATAAATAATTATTACAATTTAAAATTCTCCTAGAATTAATTTCCTCCTCCCTTCAACGTTTGGTGACAAGTTAAATCTCATAGTTTTTCTATTTGATGGGCCAATCCACATGTTTTATTAAAAAAAAAAACAAACCTGTGCATTATATACTGCCTGATTTGCCTCACAGCATTAATTTGAACACTTAAAGAAGATAAAGCATATGAAAATACCTTATATTATAAATTATACATAAATATACTTAAAAGTACTGTTTTCCTGTTATTTTCCAAGTCAAACACAGTCTACACACAGAATATATTTCTTGATTCTACTCCCTATTGCCTTTAGGTGTTTACACATCAATACTGATGTACCAAGTTCATCTTCCTTTACCCAGCATCGGAGGCTCAAGATCTGGAGAATTCTGGATACTTCAGTCGAGACTTTGAACAATTAACTTCATCCTGCATAGGATCAGCAATAAGAACCACTAGAAAGCCTTTCTGTCTTAAATGTCTAACAGTGTAGTTACTTACCTCCTTGGACTAATGTAAAATGTTCTGGAGCCTCCTGCTCTGCTAGATAGAATGGACCAAGGCTGTCACCTTGGAAAGCAAAGGGCAGAGCTCTGAAAATATGACACATAGAAAGGCATTAGAGGGACCTGAGAAAATACCTAAAGCATAGCAAGCTACTTACGGAGTTGACCCTGGACAGGCAAGGGGAAGTGTAGGTCACAGGAAGCCTAGGAAGCAAACAGGTCCACTGTGTGAAGCACAGCTGGCTGGATACAGTGGGCATTTTGTGCTCTGCATAAGAGCATTCTGTTAAGAGGGCAAAGTAGCAGTGAAGGCCAGCCCACATCTTCTCACAGAGACGTGCTCCCTGAAGCTGCCTGTGTGCCCCCATGGGGTCACACTTTTTTCTTGATATTTTCCTGAGTTTGTATGCCTAGGCTGCTGTTACACAGAGGGGTAACTTTTTATATTCTTCCAGCCAGAGAGAGAGAGAGAGATAAAACATTTTATTTTAATTTGCACACAGGTACAGTATCAACTGCTGGGAGCTCTGGGCTGAAGAATGCCACAGAGAAAATCATGGTAGATTGTTACTTCCAAGGGAAAGACCAAGTGGAAAGAATTTCCTTAAAGTGGATCCTCCTCCTTTAGAGAATTTATGAATTAGCTATGAGGCAAATTTGTGAAAAGCTAAGGATTTCCCAGAACTCTGGAGTTAAAATGGTTCTGTGTCTGAAAATATTTCTAAGTGAAATGATACAATTCTACTTTAAAAGTACTGGGAAAGACCCCAGATATCACAAGCTGTGGGTATGGTAAGAATAAAGAGCATCTTAGAGCCTCCCAGAGAGAGAAGTAAGAAATCTCTCTTTTTTTTTAAATGTGTTTTTCCTACACTATCTGTAAGTTCTATGATGGCAGGTAGTATTAGTGTTGACCCTCAAAAACCTTTGAACTAGCAGTGCTCAGCACTTTCACAGTGCTTACTATTATCCAGGTAGTGTCCTAAGCACTTTATATGTAATACATAATTTAATACAATAATCCTATAAAGTAAGTACTATTATGATTCCTAATTTCTGAATAAGGAACTTAATCAACTTGATCATAAATCATGCAGGTAGGGCTGAGATTTGAACCCAAGCAATCTAGCTTAGCCTCAGAGTCTGCCCTCTTAACCACTTCTATAGTATCCTAAATAAATATTTTTATGAATAAATACATGAATGGCATAATGTAGCCAATTCAGAGAACTGTTATGCAATCTTAATTATATTGGATTTCACATTATTTTTGGTCTCTGGGAAAATTTTAGTTTAGCACCCAAGACTTCAGAAATTGTGCTGCCTGAGTTGCAGTACCTTAAAATGCAGACAATGAGAAAGTTATAGTAAAATGTCTCCAAGTGTTACAATGAGAAAATATAAGTAGACACAGGAGCACACACTTAAAATGTCTAATCTAGTCTGGGCAGATGGGGATACCAGGAAAACTTTCAGAGGAAAGGAATAGCACAACTGAAATGGGATCTAAAGGTAGATCAAGACAAGAAGGAAGGAAGGGTGTTCTTGGCAGAGATAATTCCATGTATGACAAGAAAGTGGATAAAAAATAGGGGAGTGTACCTGAGGAACAGAAAAATAAATTGTTCAGTATATTTTTACCCTAGAATGTGTGAGAGAGAAGGGAAAAGATGAAGCTTACAAAGAATGGGGGAAGATCTCAGAAGGCCTGGATAACCTTAACGAATTTAGACTTTGGGAACAGCAAGTCAGTGATAGATTATATGCAGGCAGATCAAAGAAGTAATATGAAAAGACTTGAGTTTGATTACTGTGGCTGATGTGTGGAGAGCAGATTGGAGGGTGGCAAGGCTGTGGTCTGGGAGTCAGTTTAAAAGGCTGTTCAAGTAATTTAGGCAAGAAGATAAGTTTCACACAGTGTGTGTTTGAGATGTCTGAAAGACAATCAAGTGAAGATGTCCAGAAATACATTGTATATCTAGAAATGGAACTCAGCAGAGAGGTCTGAAATAGAGAAAGTAATATAAGTCCTCAGTCTGAAGCTGTACCTCAATGCTGAAGAATGGATGAGAATCCCCAAGAGTGTGGAGTGAGAAGAGTCCTCAAGCCAGAATCCTGAAGAACATCAACATTTAAAGGCTGGGCAAAGGAAAAGAAGACTCAGAGAGAGAGGAAAAATACCAGGAGGTTGTATGTTTTCAAAGCCAGCACATGTATACATATGTAACAAACCTGCACATTGTGCACATGTACCGTAAAACTTAAAGTATAATAATAATAAAATTTAAAAAAAAGGCAAAAAAAATGTGGTAAAGTAGATCAAAATCCATTCACAGGCAACTAATATGAAGGTTAAAAATATTCATTGGAATTAGCCCCACGGAAGTGCTGTGTGACCTCAGTGAAAGGAGATTCTCATTTGGGTCCTGAGCACAGAAATAAAAGACTAAGTACAAAGGGAAAATGTAGACACCTTTTTCCAAAATTGTGGCTTTTAGGAGAAAGAAACTAAGCAATAGCTGGAGAGGGGAGCTCATGAACAAACTGTTGATTTTAAGATAGCAGGAATGTGAGTGTATCTGAGAACTCACAGGAAGGAGTTGGTGGAGAAAGGTCAAAGGTAAAGGAAACAGAAAGGATAACCCCTATCGCAAGAGCCCTGAGAAGGCTGAAAAAGAAGGAATCCAGGGCCCAAGTCAAGAGCTTGGCCCAGAAAGGAGAGGAGACATTTATTCAGTTGTAAAGGAAGGAGGGAGGAAATAAGAATGAGAATGCAGATACGTATGTAGGTAGAACTGTCAGAATAATAAGGGATTTTTAATCTGATGGATATAATTTTCTTCATGAATTCAGTTTATTTTAGTGCATTTGTACTTACTAATATTTTCTTTGTTCTTATTGGTAAATTGAGTTGACCCTTCTACATATATATATTTATAAATATTTACCTATATTTCTCTCTATCTATCTTAGATAAGGTATCTTGAAAATATTTACCTATACTTCTCTCTCTCTCTCTCCCTCTCTGTCTATCTATCTTAGATAGGTCAAATAGAGACAGAGAGAGAGAGAGAGAGAGAGAAGTGTAGGTAAATACTTTAAAAATAGCATATAGCCTAACAGCCTATATTACATGTATTATAATACTTTACAATAGGAAATCAATAAATACATGGTGATTGATTTTTGAAAACATCTCATTTTACACTTATGCTAACACCAGGGCAAAAATGTGTCAACTGTTTTAATGTATTCTTCTGTGTTTACCACATGCAACAATAAAAACACAAAACTTGGGGGCTAAGAATATTATTTCAATATTTCTATTTCTTGGGTGGCAGTGAAAAAGATGGCTACAAATTAGGTTGCCTATCATATACAAAATAACAAATTTTGGTTTTTGTTCTATGTAAATTTCATGTATTAAAATAAAAAGGAATTATCTAATGACATCTATGAAAGTATGCCCAATTAATCAATTCCTTGTTTATGTTTATGCCTTACAAATAAAATACATCTTTGCATTTCAGCTACTATCACACTCTCAATTGGATATTATATTAATAGCTTACACCTTAGTGCAATAATCATGAGATTATTTGGCAAAGGTTTAAATCAAGCTTGTTCCACCTGTGGCCTGCAGGCCACATGCGGCCCAGCATAGCTTTGAATACAGCCCGACACAAATTTGTAAACTTTCTTAAAACCTTATGAGATTTTTTTGTGATTTTTTTAGCTCATCAGCTATTGTTAATATTAGTATGTCTTATGTGTGGCCCACGACAATTCTTCTTCTTCCAATGTGGCCCAGGAAAGCCAAAAGATTGGACACCCCTGGTTTAAATAAGCCTATATTTGCTAGTGGAAAATTCTGAGAAAATAATTTGACACTGAATCCCACTTACTCTTTTTCATTAAAAAAAATACAGTATAATAGTCCAACAGTTAAACATCTATATCATCAAATGTTTTAAAACAATACTTTGGGGAGAGAAAAAGTAATTAAGGCAAAGCTCGGCACCTGGGCTCTGACAACTCCTCTGACAATGCCAGTTGTAAAGCCTAAAGTCACACGTTTCTTACCTAATTTGAGTTTTGCACACAAAATTTGAATTAGACAATTTTCATTCAAATCCCTGTCCCCTTTTTCCCTATAACCTATTTGAACTTCAAACCTTCCTTTCAACTTTCGCAGTTCATAAGGAAGTTCAATTCTCTGTCAAGAATAAAATATTTTCTTTCTTATACAATTCATTATAGATGATGGAAGTCATTTCATTAGTTCTCTTGTAGATGGCAGGTCTGTGTCTCAATTCAAGGAGGCTGAATTTGCCAGTCTCAAAAGACCTTTAATTGGTCTTTGGGGTATCACTCTACCTCCTTTTACTTACATGTGACTTGCTGTCAAAAAATTCTGAGTGTTTAAGCTAAATTTGTTTAAGTTAAAATTATCTACACAACATTTCAATAAACTAGTTGGAGACTTATTGCCAGTGCAGAAAAAAAAAAAACTTGGATCACTGTCATATGAAATTCTGGGACGGAACCCATATGACCAAATATCTAGATTGCTATCCAGGTTATAGTCACTCACTTCTTAATGTTTTGGTCTTATCTAGGTTTGCAAGATTTGGAAACCAAAAACCAGGACTCAGGATATTCAAAGTTGAATTTCACATAAACATTGGATGAAATTTTAGTATAATTATATCCCATGCAATATTTAAGATATACTAAAAATTGATTCATTGTTTATCTGATTTCAAATTTAACTAGGTATCATGTATGTTACCTGACAGCCCTAACTGCCCCTCATCTGTGAAGAAAATATTGATAATTCTGTTTCTCTTTGAGTGATTCTTCTGGCCTAAACAATATTGCAAACTCACATTTCCAAATCTCAGAGTTAAAACTAGAAATTTGCTTGGAATTCCTTAAAATAAGAAGTTTTGGATCTTCCAACCCCAGATTCTTAACCAAATGCCTATATTGGTAATTATAATTATCTTTTTTTTTAAAAAGAAAATAATCCAGGGAAGCTTGACCCAGTATAGCTTAATGTCAATACTCCAAAAGGAAACTGAAGCAAACATTCAAATAAAAATTTGCAAACTTGTAGAAAATTGAGAGCTATTAGAAACCCTGAGTATGACAAGAAAAAAAAATCATGGCACGCCAATCAAATCTTAGAGTAGATATTGCAGATAAAGAGAAGCAAGAAATAGGACGCAACTTTACCATTAGCTTTGCCTATGATATACTTACTATAAAAATTTTAGGAAAACATGCTATTTTCAAAGGCCCAATGTTTGAAGCACCATACTCAAAGGCCATTATCAGTGGCTCACAAACAATAGAAGTGAAATGAGCAATCCTGCCTGAGAAGCTGCCTTGGCTCAAAGTCAATCAAAATTATTGTAATGACTAAATGACAATGACATGATAGCATCCAGAAGACAACAGTTACTAAAGAAAAAAAAATAGGGAAGAGACGAAACTAAATCTCTATAGTGAAGGTCAATTCCTGTTAATACAGGTAATTTTAAAAGATTCAAAACTTGAAGCAGAATTTGCATGGGAAAAAATACATAATAATACTCCATCTGTAGAAATTGTATCATCTGCCAACAGACCCAGTACAAATTCAATGTTTTTGAACTATTCAAATCCAGGGAATCTGCTAACACTTTGAAAAACAGGGTTATTAATAAAAAACAATTGAATTATCCTCTCTTACTGAGGCAATTTAAATGTGAGTAGTAAATGGGACACAGTTTGAAACTGCTGTTTTCATGACATTGAAAAGAGGCAGTATTAGTGTCCATTTGGTTTGGATTTATCTTTTCAGCCTATTTCAAGTCAAAGCTGCTAGTCATAACTTGAAATGGGTGTCATGATTTGGGCCTAGCCTATTTGCCTGCTTCATATAAAAATGCATCTATCTAAATGGACCAATTTTTGCAATACGAGTGATAGTATGTATTCCTTGTCTACATTTGAAAAATAAGATAAGGGAGATTCTGATTGGCTTTAAAAATTCAGAATATTATGTAATTCTAGAACTGACCAAGTGAATATAAATCAGTAAGCGGCTAGGCCACTGTAAGTGTAAGAGAAAATTATTTAAGACCCACAAAGCAATGCACTCTCCCAGAAATCACTTGTAAAATCAATCTCCTCTGAGACATTTGTTTTAGATATAGTCATTTGATGCCTGTTTTTATCTTGAGGTGATTTCTAATTACTCTGTTCCTGAAGTTCTTGTCATTAAAAAAAGATAATACAAAAGTATTAACCTGCAAAAAATAAATGCTAAATAGGTATTTTTAAAGCTGTTACATGGACCACATTTGTTAAAGTTGTTACTGACCATTACTTTTTATATATTAAAACATCATTATCTGCTCCTTGAAGGTTTTAGTGGCTTCAGAGCTTAGCTTTTAATTCTTAATACCCTAAAGACAACAGGCCTGAAAGGACAGAGCATAAAAGAAACTACTTTACTGGAAGAAAGGGCTTCTTAATCCGCATTTGAATTGTGCTCAAAATACATTATGTTTTTTAGCCTTTTAAATTTTTTTGATTTAAATCACAGACCTAGTATGAGAATGTAACAGCCTGAAAAATATTTTCTTACTCACTAAGACCTAAGGGTATATGTCATTCTAGAAATAAGGAAACACACAAATGCTGCACATAGGCTAGGAAACGTTTCCCAGCTTTGGGTTTGGTTTTGTTTTTTTCTGCTTCAGCATTCCAGTGCAATGTCTCTGACCCTCTGATCACTTGTAAAACCCCTCGCCCTTGTCAACTATGACCAGCAATTAGGAACTCTGCATGGAGGATCCTCCTTCCCTCCTGCTACATAGTTAGTCCTTGTTTTCTAATGTTAGCTGTGCAAAACGATATATCTTTATACAATAGGCAACCACTTAGGAATCAATTTGGTGATGTTTTATTCCTTTTATACTACTTTCAAAGAATTCAATTAGCTTTAAAGAAAAAAGCATTCTACTTGTGGTTAAGAGCCTAGACCCAACCAAAATTCTTTTAAAACAAGCTAAAAGTCCTGTGTTACTATTAATACCTAAAAAATAATATTTGATCTCCAAACAAAAGCATTGCTTCTCTGTCCAATTTGATGTCTTTTTCATGCTGCCTCAGTGATGGCCAAATAATTGGTTGTTCACTTGTGTCCTTGTCTCCCCCGACAGTTCCACAGATGCCCTGAACAATGCTCCAAAGACTGCTTTCAGTAGGGGCAAATCCTCATTAATCATTCCTGGCTGACAGCACAAGGGGACACCTGCATCTGGTGCAGGAGCCCAGCCATAGTTTAGGGGAGTGTGGATCAAAAACAAACCCATGCAAGGTATGGGAGACTACTTTTAACAAGAATGTGAAAAACAACAACCACACACTCAATCCAAGCAACAAAAACAAATCCTCTTTTGGCATTTCCATTATTTAATATCTCAGACTGAAACTGTGGTTCATGTTGCCACTAAAACATCATTCTACTCTAAGCAAGTATGTCAGAGAACTAACCACACACAGAGTTATGATAAATAGCTGCTAAATTCTTCATGTTCACATCTACCAATGTTAGCATTAAATACTGATAAACTGTCACATAATTTTCATTTAGAAATGATTGCAGTTTCAGCTTCCTATCTTATGGTGCTCGTAAATATTTCCCCTACTATATTTCACAAGTAGAATGTATGAAATATACACATTTTTTAGCAAGAGCTCTTGGTCCTATGTGATTGCTTTCTTTTATTGAAATAATAAATATTTCTATTTTGAAAGGGTTAAAAATAATCCAGGCAATACACCCAGGAAATTATGTATATCATTATGTACTATGGAAGCTATTTTAACTTGCTTTTTGAAAAAACGAAGCGTTTTTGTACTTTTACAGAAGAGTTTTCTCTCACTTGTCATTATTTTTCTAATTGTATCCCTTAGAGAAAAGACCATAAATAATGAACCCCAATTCACATCTTGTAGTTTTGTCTTAAGTAAAACTAAATATGTTTGTAGAGTATCAGAAAATAAAAGACTAGGAGTTAAAATACCTGGGAGACTTAGGGAAAACAATACATCAGGAATTACTACAACAATAAAAAACAGAGGTGATAAGCAAACTAAGAAACCTGCAAACAAAAGTGATAAAAGACTACAAAGATTAATCAAGTTGATGTTTATGCTGCTCAGTTTGTAAAAACAAATACAGACTTTTCTGTACATTGGAGATTAATTATAACTATTATACATATAAAATTTAAAAGTTAAACATCAATTGATGTACTACAATTTATAATAAGTCCATATTGGAGATCTTTGGTTTGAAAATATAATTAAGTTTTGAAGTTCTAATTTTATAAAAATATACATAAAGGCAATGTTGTATGTTGGATAGAAGCTAAAGGTCCTCAAAGTGAAAATTTAGTTTGGGTTTAGTTTGGATATTTAGAATAATTTAGATATAAATCTTTAGGGATTTTTAACAAACAAATAATTTTGGGAAAATTATACTTCTCAAGTCATTATAATATCCCTTAACTTCATTATTTACAAACATATTTAATTTAAAAGAATGTGTACAAAGCTGAAGATGGAAGAATGGACGTGAAGATAAAGAGATAACAGCTTAATAATCAGCAGAGTCTTCAGTGGTAGTAAATACTATTTACTACTATTGAAAGGCTATGCAAGAGACACTTCCAGTATCCCAGAGAAGTTCAAACTGCCATTCTCTTCAGCTTTGCTAGGGACTGTCCCATTGCAAGGACACAGCCACCATGTAGTGGAGCTCTTTGCCTAAGGTAGGCTTCCATCCTTTATGGATGCCGTTGGTAACACCAAGAGCTCCAAACCTGTACTGCACCTAGCTAATTAAGTGTAGTGGCCCTACATTCTGCTTACAGACCTTTCTGGGTTTTTTCCTTTTTCTTCCATTATAAACAAGAATTATGGCATGTCCACTCTTCATTGGGAGCTATGGAAACATAACCAAAAGTGCCCTCCAGCATATTTTAGTTGAAGCTTGGGAAGAAGGCACTAAGTGCTTCTCATACAGAAAACATAACTGTAAGGAGGAAAACAGAGGCAGAAATAAGAAAGGAGGGAGGGAAGATGGGAGGGAGCAAAAAAAGAGGATAGTTGTAAAATTCTTTGCATAAGCAATCTCTGGGTACTCTGATTATAGTCAAAGACATTTTTTTTTTTCCACAGATCACTTCAACTTTTCCTAATACTAAGATAGGAAGAATAAGTAACTAGCAACTAATTTTAATTAAACATTAATTCCATGGAAGGCACTTTTTTTCTGAGACCGAATCTTGCTCTTTCACCCAGGCTGGAATGCAGTGGCGCGATGTTGGCTCACTGCAGTGGCACAATCTTGGCTCACTGCAGCCTCCACCTCCCAGATTCAAGTAATCCTCCTGCCTCAGCCTCCTGAGTAGCTGGAACCACAGGCACGCGCTGCCACACCCAGCTAATTTTTGTATTTTTAGTAGAGAAGGGGTTTCATTATATTGGCCAGGTGTTGATCTCCTGACCCTGTGATCCACCCACCTCAACCTCCCAAAGTGCTGGGATAATAGGCATGAGCCACCGCTTTTGTGTGGCTATCCTATTAAATCCTTACAACATTCTTTTAAAATACATATCATTATCCGATTTTGCAAATGAGGAAATTGAGAATCAAGAAGGTTAAATAATATACCCAAGTCACAAAGCCAAAGTAAAGCCAGGTTTCGAATTAGATCTGCCTTTCTCAGAAGCATATATTCTTTCCACAAAACCATACTATGTCAACAATTTATTTCCACATCTCTGGATTGAGTCTAAAAGCCTCCCATCTGTCCACTGAGGCAAATCCTCAAATTTGTGGCACATGAGCTAATTTTCATTTGGTTTTCATGTGCTCATCACTCCATCTCTCCCATACTCAGCTAGCACCTTCCCATTCATTCTTTGTGTCTCAGCTTAGTGTCACCTCACTAGGATATTCTCTCCTCATAATTGCCCCTAAAGTGTCCTTCAACAACTTTTGCATTATAGTATTTTTCACAATGTATTGCAATTGCCTGTTTACTTATCTTTACTGCTCTCTAATCTCTATTCCCAGGTACTGGAGAGTATTTTATCCAGCATGGCTAACAACTATTTCTGGATGGAAGGAAGGAAGGAAGGAAGGAAGGAAGGAAGGAAGGAAGGAAGGAAGGAAGGAAGGAAGGAAGGAAAGAAGGAAAGAAGGAAGGAAGGGAGGGAGGGAGGGAGAGAGGGGAGGAGAGGGGAGGGGAAGGGAGGAAGGAAGGGTAGAAGAAGGGAGGGGTGACTTGCAAAAAGACTATTACAAATATGTTAGCATGGGGAAAAATTGGAACAAAAATAATTGTACTACCTCAAGAAAAGATCAAGATTTGACTTCACATTTCAATTTGAATTTGAGACGTTTATTTTCTTTTGTTCTAAAATGCCCAAGGAAAATAGTAGGGGCATGTCACCTTGGATTATCAATATGTAAAGAAGTATTAAAATTTAGATTTAAGTAATCATTCAAAAATAAGCTGCATTTATGAACCAGCTGAGACATTTGTAGTTACCATTGTAACTGGTAATGTTGCTTTCCTGGAAATTTATATTTTTTATATTTAGTGATAAATATTTTACAGACTCTAGTATCATCGTCTTTTAAAACTTATTCCAGTTAATTAAATAAACCTGAAGTAGAGCTTTACTAATTCATTTTTCAAACACAATAGAAGACCAATTAAAACATTTTTCTTTATTACACATTTTCACATATATCATTAAGTTATTATTTCTAAAACAACAAAAAAGTAATAGTAAAGTTTATTTTATTTAGATAAGTGGAAACCAAACATCATAGTCCTCACTCTCAAAAATAACATCAACTACAATGCATTGTAACGATGGGATACAAATGGTGAATATAGAATAAGAGATTTCACATTTTATGTTGGGCATTAAGAGTTTTGCATTGAAATGCTTCTTTTCTTTAATAATAACTTTAGAGTTCTAATAAGCTTAAGTGACAATTTATTCCCTTTTATTTTATGTATCAGGAAAAGATAAAGCCTAAAAAGGTCACGTGACTTAATCTAGATCATGTAAGTAAAATTAAAATCTATGCTTCCAACTCCAAGCTTAGTGGTAATTCCAGAGAACATGCTGGATGGAACGTTACATGATATATTTTAGGGGTAGGCCCACAGTGGTCTATGGGCCAAACCTGGCCAGTTGCTTGTTCTTGGTAAATATTTATTGGAACAGAGCCACGCCTATCTGTTTATGCATTGTCTATGGCTGATTTTGTGCTATAACAGCAGAGTGAATAGTTACTCCAGAGACTATGCCCATAAAGCTGAAAACATTTACTATCTTCGCTTATAGAAAAATTGAACCCTGAATATTCAATAGGAATATGTTGCATCAAAGGTTTATAGTGGAATTAAGCCAGTCCCATCAATACATTATAACTTAAAAAATTAGGCATCATAACTACGTCACTGATGAAATAAAAGGCATTTTAGAAAATTAAGAATGAACTATGTGCTACTCCATGTTAAATTATCACAATGTGACTCACAACATCACTCTTGTTATGCTTTTTTTTTTTAAATTGAGGTTTAAAGTGGCTATGTAACTTGTTCTTGGTTATTCAACCAGTCGATAGCAAAGATAGAATCTGACATAGAATCTGATTCCAGAAAAAAATCAAATGGCATGCAAATAAATGACCAAGATAAATATTAAGTATCACTCATCTAGAAAAAATAATAATTCAAGAAACCGAAAAAATTTATTTCTGTGTCTGTGCATGTATATATATATACACACACTCACATTATATATATATATATATATATATATATATATATATATATATTATTCATAATGTTAAAGTGAGTTAAGGGGATATTTCCATCCTTTACACTAAAAAAGACTGCCTCAGCATGTACCAATCATAGAAAGAGAAAGAGCTGCACAAAATTTAAAAGTATAATTATCAAAAAAAAAAAAAAAGAATTAAATGGATGCAGGAAGTAAGGTAACCAACTACACCAGCAAACAAGAAGGAAAGATGAAAGACATAGGGCAAAGAGGTAGAATATATTAGGGAAATTAAAAGAAAGAATGAGGAATCTCTGAATAGAGGACAGACAATGGAAGAAAGGAAAAATAATCAAAGAAAAAGAAAATACAGTTTACTACACTAAGGAGGAAACATATATTCAGAACTAAAATCCCCTATATATGTCAATTTGAGTGGAGGGATAAAATATACACTTATATTAATTCTGGTTAAATTTCAGTATTCCAAAGATAAAGTAACATTACCCAGCCTCTGCAACATGGCAAGACCCATCTCTACTAAAAATACAAAAGAAAAAAAAAGTTGCCAGGTGTGGTGGTGTACCTGTGGTCCTAGCCACTTGGAAGGCTGAAGTGGTTGGATTGCTTGAGCCCAGGAGGCAGAGGTTGTGGTGAGCCAAGATCATGCCACTGTACTCCAGCTTGGGTGACAGAGCAAGACCTTGTCTCAAATAAATAAATACATAAGAAAAAAAAAACTAAAATCTTTCAGAGAGACAGAAAAAAGTTTACTTACTAAGCAGTGAGATTCAAAACATGAAATTTCTCAAAGCCACAATTCACATTAAAAGACATTACATTAATGCCTTCAAAGTGCTAACATAAAATTATTTTGATCCCATAATTCCATGCCCATGCCAACTTTCAATCAACTGTCAGAGTAAAATAAAATATTTTTGGATGAGCAGAACAGAAAATGCATCTCCTATGCAACCTCTAATGAAGCATTACTCAAGGGTGTTCTCCAACAAAACAAAGAGAAGGCTAGAAAGTCTGATGACAAGAAGTATATGAAAAAGTTCCAGTTAATTATGATCAGAAAGTAGTACAAAAATTTAAAATAACCTAAAAATTTAATACCCCGGACACTTTTTGTACAATTTTTTCTTTATGGTTTCAGGCCCAATGCTTGGTTTAATATTGAATAGTTACATAAGCATAAAACTATAAATGTCATTTATATTGGTAATGTGAAAAAGAGAATAAAATCACAAAAATTTAGTTGTTAAAAGAAGTAGTGGAGGAGAAACTAATGTGTTAAGTTCTATAAAATTCCAGTAGTAGTATTCAAAAAATACTTAAAAATCTGATTAAAAATTAGTGAATAATATTTTTAAAACATAATAGCAACCACTAAAATAATTTAAAAATGGAAACTAAGAATGATTTTCTCTGAACATGGGGCCAGAAACCTAGGAAAGTTGTCTTTTGCTATTTTTTTAGTCTTCTGAATCATTTGAATTATTTTCACCATGTACAAATTTGAACTTATGAAAAAATAGGTAATTATTTTATTGAAGGCATAAAGAAAAATCAAGAAAGTAGACACTCTTTTTCATACACTCTAATGATAATAATATGTTTAGTTTGTCTGCTAATCTTTCCCCCTGATATCTTAGTGGAACTGACTAGAATAGCAGTCCTCAAAATTCAAGCCTTTGGAAAAAGTGTGTCACGATTAGAACTAAGACCAGAATGAAATTGGTTATTTAACTCAATGAAGGATAGTTCAAATATAAAAATGAGTGCAGTGGTAAAAATGCTACCTTCACTAGATGTATGAAGCTTGACTATGGAATCAGCACTGCACTATACCAGATGAAAAAATGTGCCTAATATATGGATCCCACTTTTATTTGGCAATATAACAAATTGTGTTATAAATATACTTTCAACAAATGTTTATTAAACACTTTGTGTGCTTCGTGAACTTACTTATTTCACTTAACCATTGAATTCTCCATTTTCACCAATCAATGGATGATTTTTTTAGTATGATGCCATGATTTCTAATTTTATTTTACAAATGAAAAACAAGCTGGAACACTATATAAATAGTGGATTTATTTTTCCCCCTTCTACCAATATGTACTATATCAAATATTGACTTTCAGATAATCTGCATCCTAATTCTAGTCATCTATTGCTGACTTCCTTCAATATATATCATTCATTCATTCATTTATCCAGAAAACTTTCTTGCATCATAACTATGCACCAGACATGGTCCTATGCTTTAGGCAAAGACCAGTGAACAACAACAAAAATCCAAATCTTTGTGGAGTTTACTTTATAAAATCATATTATTTCACAAACAAGACTCTCACTTTTAGGATACCCTTATTGTTCAACCCACACTTTTAAGGAATGCTAATGGCAACAGTGATGTATAAAACTACTCTTCTGTTTGCAAAGAGGAAAATCAGATTAAGGAAGAATGAACAATTTATCTAAAATCAAATAGCAGCAGACTTCTTGACCTAAACATAAGAGATAATTGTTTTGGTCTTCCTGAATTTAGTCAAAAATCTAATCTGTAAATTATATAAATAGTTTCTGTGCATTGTTATGGAAAATTAAAATTATATATACATGAAAAACTAGAGTAGGCCATAGCCCTGTGAAATATATAGTGTATGGAAGGCCTATAATTTGTATCTTAAAATCTAGAAATGAAAAAGGTAATTAAGACTTCGGTCACACTAAGGTGGGATTTTTTTTTTCCCCTAAGTTAAGTAATATTAGAGCAATTAGCATGTCAGTGAAGTTTTTCAGGTACTTTTTTTTTTTCACATTTCTTACTTATATTCCCTAAAGTAAAAGGAATAATTAACTGAAATCCAATTAGTGTAGACTTAGAACACCTGTTTCTGAAATCCTTTGAATAACTTTATCATATTATTATTTTTTCTTGGTCTTTGTTTTAAGATGAAACACGTATCCCTATCCAGTTGCTCCTAGGAGCTGGGAGATTTGCATATCACATAGAAGAAAAGTACCTGTTTGTAAAAGAAACACAAAGATTAAAAAGACCAAAAGAGTTGTAGATATATTACAGCAGCTACTGTAACTTAACCCTATTTTGACCAGACACAAATTTGTGAAAACTTCCTCACAGCTTGAAAAAATAATTTAATTTAGAAGAGAATAATATGGACCCCACTTTAAAAAATATACATAATAAAGTCATGATCCAAATTGCACATCAAAGAAGAAAACAGTGCATTTTGATAGGGGGGAAATATTTGATATAGTATATTTCAAATAGTAGTTTTACTGTGATAGCAGCAATGGTAATTTATGGTAGTTCATATAAATCAACAACAGATCAAAGAATAAATATCTCACTGAAAAAGGCAACAAAAATAAGGAAAACTATAAGGATAAGGAAGATACAAAATGAAAAAGTATAAAGTATGTCAATCATTTCACTAAATGCTGGGTTAAATTTTCTTATTATATAACAAAAACATCTAATCATGTCTAAAAGCAAAATTTAGTTATATTCTGGAGAGCAAACAATCTTGCAGACTTGGAAATTAAAAACCCATTTCTTATTAACCCTTGAATAGAAAAGGAAATCAAAGGAAAAGTACAAATTGTCTAGAAAGCAAAGCAAAGGAAGGCAGTTCATAAGAAAAATATGAACACCAAAGTGTCCTTGCAATAAAATGTGAGTAGATAAATGTTTCCGAGAGGCAATGGATCTTCAATTCTTCTGTGACACTGGAAAGTTACCTCTATTTACAAAAGACTGTTTTAAGAAGTTTACTTACATTACCCAAGTACCCTGGCCTCATGATCCACATTTGCAAATCTAGTTGAAGACCTTCTAGATGATTTCCTTCCAACTTCCCTTTAACCAAATCCTTCTGACTATTGCGTTCATGATTTACCCTCAGAAGGTAAGAAAGAGAAGAGAGCTATAAGAAAGTTCGTGTATCTAACCATTCACAACTACAGAAAGAATTGATGTGGGAATGGGTTAAAAGAAATGATGAAATGTACTCTGGAATACCAATACATTGGTATAAATAATTCTAAAAGGCTTTCATTTAGATCTATTCCTATACATAATTTTTAATCTATCTTAGGAAGAAAATTTATAGATACATGATTCAGAGCAGGTATCAAAATATAGATGAAGATGATACAATAAAGCTTCAACTAATCTACGTGAGATAACCAGAATTTATTAAATTTAAATGATTTTTCAAAGCTCTGGCACCATTTGGAACTGCACTTTTCAATAGACATATAATGTGAGCCAGATATGTAATTTAAAATTCTCTAGTAGCCATGTGCAAGCAAGTAAAAAAAAATTAGTGAAATTAAGCCAGGAGGGGTGGTACATGCCTGTAGTCCCAGCTATTAGGGAGGCTGAGATGGGAGGATCACTTGAGCTCAGGAGTTTGAGACTAGCTTATGCAACACTGTGAGACCCCATCTCTTAAAAAGAAAAAAAATAGGAAATGGATGACATTAATTTTCATTATATATTTTATTTAACTCACTATATCTCAAACATTATTTCAAGGTATAATCAATAGAAAAAGTGATTCATGAGTGCTGCAGATAGTTTGGATGTTTGTTTCCCAAACCTCATGCTGAAATTTAAAATTTAATCCTCAATGTTGGAGGTGGTGCCTAATGAGAGATATTTGGGTAATGGGGTGAATTCCTTATGAATATATTAATCCCCTCGCTGGGGGCTTGGAGAGTGAGTTTTTGCTCTATCAGTTCCTGAGGACAGCTGGTTGTTAAAAGGAGCCCAGTACCTTCCTCCCTTCTCTCTTGCTTCCTCCCTTGCCATGTGATCTCTGCACACAAGGGCTCCTCTTCACCTTCTGCCCATAAGTGGAAGCAGCCTGAAGCCCTTACTAGAAGCAGATGCGGACATCATGCTTCCTATACAGCCTATAGTAGTTTGAGCCAAATAAACTTTTTTTCTTTGTAAATTACCCAGCTTCAGACATTCCTTTATAGCAATGCAAACAAACTAAGACAATGAGATACTGTCCACTCTTTTTGTACTGTTTTCAAAGTTCAGTGTATATTTTTATTTATAGCGCATTTCACTTTGGACACACCACGTTTCAAGTGCTCAATATCCACATGTGCCAGAGCCTACCATTTTGGACAGCAGAGATTTAGAATACTTAGAGAGAGATCCAAAAATCTAGCAGCAATTTCCAGACCCATTGCTTTTCATTTATTGGTAGATCATTAAAAATATTATTTCTATATATAACAAGCCTACACATAGAAAGCCCATGCTGCTAAACTCTAGATCCTTTTGTGGCCAGAGAAGGTTTCCCTGTCCTTGCAGAGTGTCCAATCAAAATATATAGATAAAACAAGGAAGGAAAAATGTTCCAAATATACATGAAGCTAAAGTCTTTGAAAATTCATTTGAAGAACAAGTTTACAAGGTAATGTTTAGAGTTTAGTTAAAAAAAACCCTTACGCCAAGGAATTTATATTGATGAAATTATAGAAAAATTACATGTAATTTGTTTATTTATATAGTGGTTACTAATCTATAGTTTTTAGCTGGACTTGAACTTTTAAGTATCTTTTGTGGAAAAGCACTATATGTAACAGTGACATCTACAAAATCGGATCCAGTTCCTTATATTTGTTTTTCCTTAAAGCTACTGGTAAATTATACTTTCAGTCTGCTGATTATAATGTAAGGTTTAGTGTCTTACAGAAAATTGTTTGTTTGCTCCTTTCTGTAAATCTGTGCCAAACTGACTTCTCCAGTCCTGCTTGATGCAGTCACCCTAAACATCTGATTCATGGAACAGAAATACGTTAAATGCATTTGGTAGGGTCTTGTTTTATCTTCTTCTATGCTGATTTACTCATCAACTTCCTGGCCTGTCATATGATAACTGGTCTTCATCCTGACACTTTCTCCCTCACCTTAGACAATATACTCCATGTTTTTATTCCCCTTTGCCAGAATTTTACTATTATGTGGATACAGTTCATAATTCTTAGAAATCCATGTCAGTCTTGAATACCTATCATGATTCTTCCTGGTGAGTTAGTTGCTTGGTGACATGTTTCTTATCAAGTCAAATATTTGAAAATTACCTTCAATTAATAAAATCAGCCTGTCTAAATTATAAATTTATAGTAAAAACCAGGCCTATTTCATTCTGTGCATGTGACAAAAAGCAAGATCATGTTGGAAAAAAAAAAGAAAATGTTCTTTTTAAGTTTCCATAGAAAATAATACAGATTTCAAACTTCTTGATTCATTTGAAATTTGTAGTTGTGGTTGAACAATGTAGCTTGTATACATACTAACATACTCTTCTATAATGTGTCCTATGTTCTTTGATATAATCCAATTACATAGACTATATTAATAGGATATTAGAAAAACTTGACCAAATCACCACTCATTATATCTGTGTAAACTTTTACAAGGAATATTGTCTTGGCTTATTTTCATACATTTTGATTTTGCCACATGTTCAAATTCACTAAAAAGTAAGCATAAATTTTAATATCCTACAATAAATATTTTGACTAAATTCATACCTAAAGAGAAAAGCACTCATTGAAGGAGTAATAAGCATATACCCTTTTCTCACCAAAGGGAAAATATAAATGGAAATGAATAGGATGAAATAAATGTTTGTTAATTACATACATTTTCCCAGCTGTTGAAACCAATACATATACTTAATCAAAAAATATTGACTTCACAAAATAAATTTATTTTCTTAAAATAATCTATTTGAAAATGTACTATTTATTCTAGAAAAATATTATAAAGGATGTCATATTCATAGAAACTTTTGGGAGAGTTGGAGGAGAAAATATTAATAAAGTCCTCTGGGTGAAGAAAGAGGGCACAAGGTAAGATCTTGCATGACCGCAAGCCTAGTGGGCAGGTTGTATGGTAGAAAGAAGGGTCAGACGCATAAAGAGGAGGCAAGGTGAGATGGGGTAAAAACCCAATTAGTGGATTAAAGGGTAAGAATCTGAATTCTCAAACACAGGGGTGATAATATAGGCAGCTTGGGAGAGGATTAGAATAAAGAAGTGATAACAGTATTCAGTTGAGAGGGAAGGCTGTCAAAAATGTAAATACGAAAAAAAAAGTAGAACAATGAAAACAAAAACCTGACATTTAATCAAGGGTTATAGTAGCAGAAACTCAAAGAGGGGAAATGTTATGGTTTTAGCTGAAATCATTAACAGAGGACCAAGGCAGGTGGAAAATTTGATCCCAATTACAGGAAACCAAATGGACTGCAAAGGAGTATAGGGAAATAACCCATTTCATTTCCTGATTGCTTTTCTTAAACACATCGCATTAGGTAGTCATCCTGACATCCACAATTAGATCTTTACTAGAGAGGGTACTGTTAAACCTGATATTTGCAAACTCAAAGAGCATGATATTTCAGAGAACCACACTTAAGCTAGATAGTGTTAGAGTTTTCAATGGCTAATTTTTACTTACATGTTTATATAATCTGATACTGATGTTGCTTCACTTGTTAAAACATTTTGTTGGTAGTTCTTGAAATTAAAGCTTATTGTTTATGAAGGAAATTTGGCCTTTGATTCATTTCCTAATGTATAATTAAGTTGATGCTTTATTATTATCTACTTTTTAAGATAAAATAACATTTTAAATTATTTTCTAGATACCATTTTAAATTTCACTATATGACAATGGTTAGCCACATTTTAGAGATATATCTTTACCAATTATTCCATCAAAAAATGGGAACACACAAAAACAGCCAAAACTTTACCATTATAATTGTAGTTCTTATTCTAACTATACTCCAGATAATTTTTATAATATAAAAATATTTTTATCCAACTAGGATTTTATTATTGATGGAACATCACATTTTTCAATTGAAATGACAAAACAAATAATTTAGAAAAGATCAGTGACCAAGACAGAAGTGGCAAATTGTGACAAAGACACGAGTTTAAAATATTTAAAGCTATTATGCAGTGTATATGCATAAAGCAATCTTAAACAAGTGAAAATTTAAGCATAATCTTAATAACAAATTACATATGATTAAAATGTAAATGGACTAAAATTTAAGATGTTTTCTTCCCAGTACCTTTTAAATCAGCCTCTCATAAAGTATGATTAAAGAACACATATGAAATAGAAAATACAGACACTAAAACCAAACTAAAGCTGACACTAAGAATGCCAAAGCTATACCTTGTGAATAGGTACTAGCTTAGAAAAAAAAATGTGAAATTCATTTTTTTTCTAGTACCTCTCCTGACTCAGAGACCCAGAAACTATACAATTAAAAAACTGGGAAATTTGTTGTACTACTTCCAAAGTTATACCTTTTGAACGGAAAGAATAATTTCACAATGAATTAAACAAGAGAACCCATTTTATTCCTTGTAATGCCTCAAATACGATCTCTCACCACACAAAAAAAAGTGTTTCTTAGAATAGAATTTAAGAGGCATGATGACAAATGCACATCTTGGTAATAACTGAATTATAAGAATAATAATGTTATAACTCTTGTAAACTACTGGTAAAACAACAAAAAATTAACTACAATGAAACAAGCCAACAAAAAATCAGGCTGGCTTCAGACTTCTCCTTCATAGCATTAAACAACAGAAGGAACTGGAGCAAGTGCAGATTTCTGAGATGAAAATGGGGTGATCCAACAATTCAGTATTGTACCAAATTATATTTTATGTGTCCAAGCATGCTAAATACTCTCAGAGTAGGAAAAAAATTCCATGTACCACCAAAAAAAAAAAAAATTCTTGAATACATATTTCAAAAGACCAGGAAGTAAAACATAATTAGAAATAAAAATCTGGCCTGGCATGGTGGCTCACGCCTGTAATCTCAGCATTTTGGGAGGCCAAGGCAGACGGATCACCTGAGGTTAGGGGTTCAAGACCAGCCTGACCAACATGGAGGAAACCCTGTCTCTACCAAAAATACTAAATTAACCGAGCATGGTGGTGCATGCCTTTAATTCCAGCTAACTCAGGAGGCTGAAGCAGGAGAATCGCTTGAATGGAGGTTGTGGTGAGCCAAGATCGCGCCATTGCACTCCAGCCTGGGCAAAAAAAGCGAAACTCTGTCTCAAAAAAAAAAAAAAAAGTAAAAAAAGTAAAAATCTGAAAGTCAGAGTTATACTTCAGTAGTATTCTATAAAATTATACTACTGCAAAGCATCCACATGCTGGACATATTACAACCAATACCATCAATACCATTCTACCATGCATTAATAAGCTCACAAATAATTAGAGAAAATCCTCAGGTACCAGGAAAAAATTAAAAGCAAACTGAAATAACAAAAGGGTGAACTTAATCTCAAACAGCAGTACTGACTTTGAAGCAAAATTCATACAGGGAATCAGAGTTTTAGAATAGATAATAAATAATAATCTCCCCTGAGAGTGTATGGTTTTAGGCCTGCTCACATAAAGATCTGCTGTTCAAATTCATACCACAACCTGTTTAAGAAACAGCCAGGGTAAAAGATTCAATTACTTGAGCTCTAGATTGGTAACATCCACTGACCCTAGCAGAGGCAAAATGTGAACAGACCTGGTAAAAGAGATCAGAGTAAACCTAGAAGGGCCATCAACAGTAATCCGGTTATGAGCCATGAGTTAAAGGCCTAAGATTACCTTTATTCAGATTCAGATTGTAAATTTCCAATTTCAAAAAAAAAGTGCATGTTCACATGATCATACCCACCAAAAGATTACGGAATTTAGAACAATCCTCTATTTGAAGCTGTTAGAAAATCATGAGGAAACAGCTACCCAAGCTCTCACAACATACAAAATACTCTCAAATTACGAAGGGTGGTCTAATTATTTATACTGATGATGGTAAGATAACAAAAATATACCTAATTAAAAGTGAAGTTACCCGTATGTTCAAGGATTTTAGTAAAACTAATAAGATAATAATAAGAATATATACAACATTCAACTCCAAAAGCTAAATGTTTAATAAGATTTGTTATTGAAAGAATCAGAATTGTGAAAGAACTTTTATAATCTGTACCAATAACTCTAGAACATTAATTCTTGTCACTAACTTGTCTCTCTACTGCAGAGATCATCTACTCTAAGGGAAAGTAACTCAAAAACTATGCAAGAAAATCAATAACTTTTATTTTTGTTACATTTTCTCAAGATTTTCAAGGAAATATTTTGTTAGTATAGGAGAATTCTAAATATATTATTTGGTAATTAGCTCTTAAAATATTTGGCCTATAAACCAAAAACATTGGCTTGAAAATAATGAAGAACCATTTATTAAACATTTATTATATGCCAAGTGTTCTAAGTTTTATATAGGCATTAATAATCCTATGCATAGATAACATAGTTTTTCTAAATTTATCAGAAAGGATATTGAAGCACAGAAGAATTAAGTAAATTTTGCAATTATATAGCTTGCAAGTAGTGGAACCAGACTGTAAAACAAGGTATTTTAACTCCAGAGCACAAACTATTAATTATATAATAAAATACTGCTTTGCAAAGCTGTGAGTGACAAATACTCATAAAGTACTTTTAAATTTAAAAATTAGAACAACTTACATACCACATGACTTGAAAAAAATTTTTAGTCCATGGGCCAAGAGCATTTTTAGAGCAGACAATTAAGTTATGGTTTTTGTAATAAAGAATATTAGCATTCACAGTGTAAGTTAATAAAATACCAATCAAATTAATTTTCTACATATGAATTTAAATTTTAAGCTACATTGAAAATATTAGAAGAGCTGGCTTCTCAATTTTTATAGAAAACAATAGATACCTATGCCTGAAACTCTCCATATGTACTAAAAGAGACAGACAGAGAGAGAGATATCAATAAGGAAAGTAAATAATACCAATAAATAATCCATGCCAATAGTATAGCTGAAACTTAAATAGTTAAAAGTCTTCAAATTATAGGCCAAAGGGAAAATACATGAAATAAGCAGAAGTAGTATCCAAACCTGTATGAAGAGTAAAGAAATTGCATGGAAAAGAGAAGAAATCAGGGGCTTATATTGGTGCAACAGAGGTCAATTGATCCCCAGAAAAAGAATGCTAGCTTGGATAAGTAAATATTGAAAATAGATCTTCTGCCAGGTAGATTAGAGAACTGGCTGTTGGGGAATCAAAAGGAAGGGACTTGAAGATGCATATGATTAAAGATGTCAGTTATGGGAAGTGAAGGCATTGCTTAATGGCTCTGTGGTAGTAGTAAAGACAGAAACAAGTGATAGAAATTAAGACCCCAAAGAAACAACAACAACAAAAAATCATAAATTAAAAGACATACAACCACCCCCACCAATTGCAACCTCTTAAATAAATGGTACTTCACAATATTAATTGAAGAGGGTACACATGAGCTAATAAATCTAACAAATTCCCCATATTCCCCATTCATGCTTAAGTATATGCTTATTACTGGTCAAGTAATAAACATATACTTTTATTTTTGTTACCTTTTCTCAAGATTTCCAAGGAAATATTTTGTTAGTATAGGAGAATTCTAAATATATTATTTGGAAATTAGCTCTTAAAACATTTGGCCTATTAACCAAAAATATTGGCTTGAAAATAATGAAGAATCATTTATTAAACATTTATTATATGTCAAGTGTTCTAAGTTTTATATAGGCATTAATAATCCTATGCATAGATAACATAGGTTTTCTACGGTAGTCAAAACTACCATAAGAATGAAATAGAAGTAAGAATAAAACTGTTCTAGTCAATCAAATTTCTCTCTAACACAATCTAAAGCACAGAAAACTTGTAGCCTAACACCTTCATCAGAAACAAATAGCCTTAAAACCATTTTCAGATATTTAAAAAACCTTCAAACCGGAAATTTAAGACTTAAAAAGATGAAAAAAATTAAGATGTAAACAAGACATAAGCACCCTCAGGAAAGAGCAAAAGAAAAAGATAAAGTAATCTCAGAAATAAAGACAAAATTAAAACATAACAAAGGTGAATATATTTGACTATAAAAATAATAAGAGGCATTTAGAGAATGAATAAAAATGACCAAGAGAATGAAAATGAAATTAAGAGGTAAAAGGTGAGAAATATAAAAGATAAAATGAGACTGTCCAATACATATATAATTGGAGTCTGTGACAAAAAAACCAAACCAATGGAATAAAACTAATATTTTAAAAGATAATCTAAGAAAATGTTCCAGAAGTAAAAGGAAGACATAAATCTATATTTTGAAAGAGTTCATGCACTTAGAAAAGTTGACCCAGAATGGTTAATTTGAACATAGGCTAGGAAAACTATTAGAATTTAAAGATAAAGAAAACAATTCTTCAGGGTCTCCTGACAAAAGATCAAGAAGTTTATAATTAAAGAATAGGAGGTTAGAATAAGAGTCTCACAAGAAAATACAAAGCAAGACAATAGCAGAACATTAATTTCGAGAAATTCAGGGAACTAAAGTAAGCTGTTCTTCAAATTTAAAGTCTATATAAAAATAGTGTTGTGTTCAAATTCTCACAGGATATTATAGAAATCTACTGTAATAGAGGCTTCATTCAACATGAAAATATCTGCAAAAAATGGCACAGAATAACGGACAATAGTTATGTAATATTATTAATTGCAGATCTAAGATGAAAAACTAAATAAAGCAAAACTTTTGGACAAATGTATAATAATGTAAATGTTATGTGTTCTGAAAAATGAAAATAATGAAACTAAATAAATTAGAGACAAGGGAACACAGAAAAGGGAAATCAAATAAATTATTAATCCCTAAATAAAAAATAGGAGAGAATGAAAGAATACATCATTAAAGCTGAAAACCAATGGTGGGAGCCTAAATATATATCATAGAAATTTGAAATAAATGTAGCACAAAATATATACTTTATTAACCATATAGATAGTATAAAATAACAGTTGAGATAAAGAGTATCAGTCATATTAGTCAATGTGAGTGGTCTTAACATATTTATTTAAAAAATAAGATTTTAGGTTGGCTCACAGAATGAAAGCCAGTGCTACATTGTATGCAAGAGATAAATCTAAAACCAAGTGATTCAGAAAGGATGAAAATAAAGGGATGGGTAAGAGCATACCAGCAAACTGCAAAAAAAATTAATAATAATAATAAAGGAGTATTTGAGATAAGTATAACAAACAAGGTACAATCCAGACCAGAAAGCATTAATTAAGATTTTTTAATAAGAACTTTATAACAAAAATCAAAATTGGACAATGAAGATAAGAGCTATCAATTTCTATGCAACAAGTAACACATTGACCAACTTCAGAATTACAGATGATGCTAGCACAAGTAGACAGAAACACATTATTTAAAGGAGATTTTAACTCACACTCCCCACCAGATAGGTGGCAAAAAATTAAATGACAGAATCAATAAGATGAAAAACAGTAGGTAGATAGATAGAGATATATTCAACTTCACATCGCAAAAAATAAACATTTACCTTATTCTAAGGCACACATGGAACATTTATAAAAACTGAATGTACAGGCATACCTCAGCAATATGGCAAGTTTGGTTCCAGACCACCACAATAAAGTAAATATTGTGATAAAGGAAGTCACACAATTGTTTTGGTTTCCAAGTGCATATAAAAGTTATGTGTACACTAGACTGTAGTTTGTTAAATGTGCAATAGCATTATGTCTAAAAACTCAATATACATACCTTAATTTTTAAATACTTTATTGTTTAAAAATGCTAATCATTATCTGAGTCTTGAGCAAGTTATAATCTTTTTGCTGGTGGAGGATCTTGCCTCAATATTGATGGCTGCTGACTAATTAGAGTGGTGGTTCCTGAAGGTTAGGATGACTGTAGCAATATCTTAAAACAGGACACCAATAAAGTATGTCCCATTGAGTGATTCTTATTTTTACAAAAGATTTCTCCACAGCAGGCGATACTGTTTGATAGCATTGTACTCACAGCACAATTTCATTCAAAATTGAAGTCGATTCTCTCAAACCCTGTCACTGCTTTATCAACTAATTGTATGAAATATTCTAAATCTTTTTTGTCATTTCAACAATGTTCACAGCATCACAAACACTTTCTGTGCTCATGTATGAAAAGAAACTTCTCATCCATTAAAATTTTATTATGAGATTGCAACAATTCAATCACATCTTCAGGCTCCACTACTCTTGTCCTCTTGCTATTTCCACTATATCTACAGTTACTTCCTCCCTGAAGTCTTGAACCCCTAAAAGTCATCCATGAGAGTTTGAATCAACTTCTTACAAAAACCTGTTAATGCTGATATTTTGAATTCCTTTCATAAATTATTTATGTTCCTAATGACATCTAGAATTACCAGAAGATTTTCAATTTATATTACCCATATCCATCAAAGGAGTCAATATTTATGGCAGCTATAGCCTTACAAAATATATTTCTTAAGTAATAATAGTTGAAAGTCAAAATTATTCCCTGATCCATGAGCTGCATAATGGATGTTGTGTCAGCAGACAGAAAAACAACATGAGCCTCCTTGTACATCTCCAACAGAGCTCTTTGGTGACTATGTCAATGTGCAGCAATATTCTGAAAGAAGTCTTCTGAGCAGTAGGTCTCAATAGTGGACTTAAAATATTCAGTAAACCACACTGTAAACAGATGTGCCATTATCCAGACTTTGTTATTCCATTTACAGGGCAAAAGCAGAGTAGATTTAGCATAATTCTTAAGTGCTCTAGGACTTTTCAGAATGGTAAATGAGCATTGAATTCAACGTAAGTCACAAGCTCCATTAGCCCTTCACAAGAGAGTCAGCCTGTCCTTCAAAGCATCGAACTCAACATTAACTTTTCCTCTATAGTTATGAAAGTCCTAGATGGCAACTTATTCCAATAAAAGGCTATTTGCCTATACTGAAAATCTGTTGTTTAATGCAGCCATCTTCATCAATTGTCTCAGCTAAATCTTCTGGATAACTTGCTGCAGCTCTTACAACAGCACTTGCTAATGCGGCTGGTGACTTAAGTTGAATTGAACTCAACAGTTGTTGCTTCATCTTACATTTTTATGTTGTAAATACAGCTTCTTTCCTTAAACCTAATAAACTTCTGTTAGAGATATAATAATGATAATAATAATAATAAACTTAAAATATTTTGAGAATTACCAAAATGTGACACAGAGATAGGAAATGGGCACACGTTGAAATATGGTGCCAATAGACATGCTTAGTGCAGGGTTGTCACAAATCATCAATTTGTAAAACATGTAATATCTGTGAAGCATAATAAAGCAGGGCAAAATAAAATGTAGTATTCCTGTATAATAAACTACTACAAAAATCTTAATAATTTCTATGAGGGGAAAAATAAAAACTTGACCACATCATAACATTTTACAGTTATAACAATATTTTAAGGTTATTGCAAGTTGAATTTTAAAACTCTCTAATAAGTAATTATTGAGCAAAAGGTAAAAGACCAAAATGGAATTACAGATTCTACATATCAGGATTTATGTCATTACATTAAATCACTAATAAGCAGAAAATATACGAGTTAAATTCCCAATTGAAACAGCTAGAAAAGGACAAAATGTAAACCTAAGCAAAAGGGAACAAAATAAAATAAAAGCAGATATTAATAAAGTTAGAAAACACAAAATAGTAGGAATTTAGTATTTTAATTAAAAAACAAAACAAATCATTGACTAATCATTAAAAGAAAGCAAAACTACATGAAATAATAAACTGCAGGGTACAAAATAAACATTAAAATAAGAGTAAATTTCAAAATCATGTGACTTTTACCTTTTACTTTGCACAACAAATAAACTTGAAAATCTAGATGAAATGACTAATTCTAAAGAAAAATACTTTTACCAAATTGATCTCAGTAGGAACTGAAAGTGTAAACAAACCAATTTCCACAGCAGAAATAGAGAAAATTAGTAAAGTATTACCCCACATACAGATCACCAAGTCCAGATGTTTTCAAAGGGCAATTTCTGGAAACCTCCAAGGATGAAAATAGAAGTCCAATGCTATTAAATAATTCCAGAGCATAAGGGGAAAAAATAAAAACTTCCAAATTCTGTTGTGTTTCTTGGCAGAGTACACAAAACCTTGATACCTAAACCTAGTAATAATAGCTTTAAAAAATTAAAATAACATTTATTAATATTTCTTCAAAATTGTAATTAAAATATTAGCAAACAGAGTCCAATAGTATGACAGTCAAATGCTATTTATTCCAGGAATGCAAGGGCAACTTAATATTTAGAAATCCATCAGTGCATCAGTGTACTTCACTGTATTAGTAAATATAAGAAAAAAAATCACATGATTGATTCCATAAACGTTGAAAAAAGGAAATTCAACACATTTCAGCACCCATTTTAAATAAAATAGATGTGTGTAACTGTGTGTTGTGTGTATCCTAAAGCCAGTATCTGACCTATTTAACTTAATAGGAAACACTAAAGACATTCCCTTTATGGGCAGGAAGAAGGCAAAATGTTCCCTGTCTCCAATTATAATCCTACATTTGAGATATTAATCAATGAAATTAGATATAAGGAATTAGAGACATAAGAACATAAAAGAAGTATAAAGCATCCTATTTGAAGATGACAAGATAGTATACATAAAAAAACTCGAGGATTTAATGACTAAACTGAAACCAAAAGTAAAATTTAAAACAGTAGAAAGAGAAATACTATACACAAATTAATGTACTCCATATATACAAATTATCAATTAGAAGACACAATGTAAGAGAAATGCTATTTACCATGGCCACCATAAAAAATGAAGTACTTAGAAGTAAACCTAACAAGTGATGTTAAAAAGGTTTTTAAAGAAAACTTTAAAATACTCTGAATGAAAAGTGAACTTAAAGGGAAAACTATCTGTTCTTAGATGGTCTGAGTCAACACCACGACGATGTCAATTCTCACCATGTTACTCTAGAAACAATGTGACTCCATAAAACTACTAAGAACAATATGTTTGAAGCCAGATAAGTTGATTTTAAAATTTTAAAGAAAATAATTATGGTAGAAAAACTAGAATGATCCTCAAAAGCGGCAATAGAGTGCCTAGCCAAACAGATACTAAGATATAATCAAGGCACGGTGTTACGGGAGTATAAACAGAACCAATGAGAAAGCCCAGAACGTATGTAAATTTTATATATATATATATATATGCGTATATATATGTATATATGTGTGTATATATGTGTGTGTATATATGTGTGTGTATATATATGTGGGTATATATGTGTGTATATATATGTGTATATATGTATGTGTGTGTGTGTATATATATATATATACACCATTTCCAATCACTCCTTTTGGGGAAATGTAATATCAGATCTATACCTCAAATATACAAAAATAAACTACAAATAGATCAGATATCTAAATATAAAAAATGAAATCATATATATACTAGAACAGGACATAGATTAATTCCTTTTTAACCTTGATATGGGGAAAGCCTTTCTACCGCAAAATCCGGATACAATAAAAGATAAATTAAACTACATAAAATATTTTAAAATAACCTTTTGTGGGAAAAAAACACTATGAGCAAAATCAAAACAAAAATGACAAAATGTGAGAAAATATTTGCAACATATATTGCAGATAAAAAGTTAATATTCCAAAAATATAAAGAAATCTGAAAAATGAGAGAGACATGAACATATGTTCCACAGAAAAAAACATATACAAATGGTCTTAAAATACACGTAAGATGCTTCCAGTCACTTAATTTATAAAAACACAAATTAAAACTCCACTAACTGACCATTTCTCCCTTATCAGGTTGACAGAAATCCAAAGCTTCACAATACACCCTGCTAGTGAGGTTGTGAAGAAACACAACCTCATATATTGTTGGTCAGAACATCACATTATACCATCCTGTGGAGGAGAATTTAGCAAAAGTTAGCAAAACAAAACCTATCCTTTGATCCAGCAGTTCTACTTCTAAAAAATTTAATCTGAGGATATATCTCTACAACTGTAAAACGTATGTATATGTGTTTAAGTATATTCATTGAAACATTAATTACAATAGCAAAATATTGAAAACAACTTAAATTCCCTGCAGTAGCAGGCAATAGATTTTTATACATTACTGAACATCCAAAAATGGGTACTTTGTAGCTATACAAAAGACTAAAGAAGATGCCAGTAAACTGGTAAGGAGTGATTCCTAGGATATATTGTTAAATGTAAAAATATATATTATAACCTATTGTGTAAGAACGAAGAGAATGAAGACATATATTAAGCATGTTTGTTTGCATATGTATTGCTTAATACATTTGTGTATGTATTTGCGAAAATAGACACACACAGAAAAAAACCAGAAACTAATGAAAATTGTTACCTAAAGATGAAAAGTGGGAAAAAAGTAGAAGAGAAAGGAAAAAGAATCAAACTTTTCTGATTCATCCATATATAATATATATATATAGCATTTGATATGTAAGCATATCACTTATTTATATAAATTTAGAAATTAAATCAAGAACAAAAAAAATCACTAAAATTGAATAGAAACAGAAACAAATTTAGCTATAGCAAATTTATAACATACGTGTCCGTACACACACACAAACACACACACACAATTTCAGAAATTTTTGAACATAGTACTGTGATTATAAACCCCTAGTAGAATACATTTTAAAGACAAAAAGAACTTTAAAAAACTTTGAGTTTACTTAGCAAGTTTGCTGTTAGTAGTGGTATCGGTGTAGTAATTCCGGAAATATTTTGTGGGTGCTGTAAAATACACTAAATGAATAAATATATTGGTGTTGAGAGTTAGGATCTTCACTGTGGGAAAAATAAGATTCCAACATAGACTGGAGGAAAGTGTGAAAGAACTCTGCAATGCAGCTTTCAGTATAAGAGATACATATACTGCATTGACTGACTGAATAAGCATATGATGAACCTGAATCTTGGTTTCTAAATACAATTCCCCACTATAAGGAACCAGAGCTCTTTGGAGAAATGATTGATTCCAGCTCTTAGGCATGGAAAGTACAAGGTAGGTTTGTAACATATTGCTGAGACAGAAAGCAAAGAACATGCTCAAAGATTGATAAGGCTATATCAAACGACGCAGAGGTCAACTTGAAGGGGCTTCTACTTCACATATTTGGGATAATTTGAGCAATCAAAAAAATAATGATGGCAATGGATGATAACACATCAAATATTTTAAAAATTCCTAAATCCATAATGATATTTTAAAAAATAAAAGAGATGGCAAAGAGAAAGTTCTTCCTTGAAGAAAGTCTATTAGTAAATATAAAACAAAAGATATAAATTAAAAAATTATTTTGCAAGCACTAATGCTAAGATTATCATGAATGTTAAAAAATATTAAATCAATTTTTTCAGAGCAAGATTTGTATAAAATCTTAAAGCATTAACCACAGTTATCTATCAACTGAGAAAAAAGTTTACCTTTTACAATGAAAGAATCTCAGAGATATCACTTTAATCAAATAAACAATAAAGCATGACCAATAATGGAACAAGTCAATATTATTAATGTGATACACTGAGAAGGACACAAGATCATCTGTTCATTATTCTTGACAAAAAGTATTTAAACTGATTCTAAAAATCCATAAATAATCAGTGCGACATTGTGAAAAAAAAAAAACACTGGCCTAGACTTTTCAAAATTTCAAATTCATGAGACGAGAGGGACTATTCTATATTAAAGACAAGACAACTAACGGTATTGAATAATCCTTGATTGAATCATCAGTTGAAAAGTTAAACAACTAGAAGAAATATGAATTGCATAATGGAAAAATTTTAATATGGGCTGATATCAGGTATTTTTCTTACATCAATAGTTTATATTTTGGGTGTAACAACACCATTAAGATTATGAAGAAGAATGTCCTCGTCTTGAAGAAATAGATGTTGAAGTATTTGGGATGAATTATCATGATGTCTGCAACTGATTTCTAAATGGTTCAGTAAATATATTTCTGTATGTGAGAAGGACACAGAGAGAGAGTGAGATTGCAAATGTAGGAAATTGGTAACCTCTGGTGTACTTAGATGAGACGTATGAGTGTTCATTATATATGTTTTTAGTTTATTCATAGGCTTGAAATCTTTCAAAGTAAAAACTTAAGAAATGAAAAAAATCATTTAGCATTAATGAACAAAATGTATTTATTTTTAAGAGTTTCAAAGTTATTATTTTAAGCAGCACAAAGCTAAGGCTATCTAAAACATAATAATAAAATTATAGTCGGGTTATTTAATTGCCTTTTATCCCCTAAAAATAATAATTAAAAAGGAAACGTATGCTGTTTATTTAGTTAAAGGAATATTCCTATCAGAAAGAAGAATTTAATTTTCTCATATTTTGCCCTCATCCACCAAATATGTGTAATAATTCACAAGAATGTTGACTCTTTTAATAGTTCCAGAAAAGTTTTGCAGATTTTGAGGTAGATGAGTTAAACTGAGGTCATAAATTCAACAATAGCAAAATCACTTCTTAACTTCCACATTAGCATCAGGAACTCTGGCTACAAATTCCACCTCTGTTACTCACTAGACATGGAGTCACCATCTAACTTGTTCAGATTTCACATTTCTCATCTGTAAAATGTGAATATGAATACCTATGTCATTCCTCCCTTTGAAGAATCATAAGTTATGTAAGCAATATCATTTAATAGCATAATGTCTAGCTAGACTAGGGGCTCCATAAATGTTAGTTGAACTCGGTATTGTCTAATAACATCAATGGTTTAACTTGTTTTTGACACTTGAACTTGGTTCTTTCTAAATTAATATAGTCATCGGTGCTGTCTGCAAGAGAGAATATATTGAATTTCATGAGTTATGAAGAAGCAGAGATATATCTTCAATTAAAATTTGTACAAAATCACAGTTCTCAAAAAGGCACAAGGCCATATGAAAACTAATAAGAAATTCTCATCCATAATTGAGCCATAGTTTTTAATTAATGCATTTCTCTAATAGCTATTCAGCTGTTACATTGGTGCTACTGAAATTAAAATGCTATAAAACAGTGTTATCATTCCAAAAATATACACCTAAAGATGATTTTACCTCTTATTTTCAAAGCAATATACTTAATCCCATTACATTTGAATTGGTAATTATTAGATAACTTCCAAGCAAGTCTAAACAGGTAGTTTCCCTTTTTATAGAACTATGCCAAAGTTATCAGAACAGAGTCATCTTATAGATGAATAAGGCAGGTAGAAATCTATTTGGCACACTTTGAGACATATCATGGCAGAAAGATTCTCAGACTTCTTCCTCTTTATAAATAACAAAAAGGTGCGAACAGTCAACAAGCCTACAAAAAGGGCCAGGAGTTGAAAAACCCCTCCTATCCTCAAACGTATTTTAAGCATTTGCATCTCTTTTAAATATGCTCCAGTGGGAAAAGGTGTATTAAGGGAAGGGAACAGTGGGAGTGAGATGAAGGAAAACCCCCTAAATTGCTACTTTTCCAGAGGCTTAACTGTAAATAGCAGATTACAGAACCAGAATCAAACACAGCATTTGGGTGGGTGGCTGAACTGTAGAGAAGACCCCTTCTTCCACTCATTCATATTAAATACACACCAGCCCCATTGATTTGAGTGAACTGTTGTTTTATAATTAAGCAAGAAAAGTTTAGTTGCGACCAGAAGCCATCAAATTAGGAGAGACAAGAATAATGAAGGCGATGGCATCATTCCCTGTCTGATGCATTCAAGGTTCCAGAGGTAAAGGTGAAAAAAGTAACAGAACTGTCTTATGGGAGATTTCCTGTGATTCTTAGAAAGCCTGAGATGTTGAAATATTTTCATGAGAGTCTTTGGGTAACTCTTGGCACAAGTGCAATTCTGAGTTGGGTAAAGAGCCTTTCTCCTTGCTGTTTCCTCACACCCTGCACTTTTGTGACACTCAGGGCTGGCAGCGTTACGGACACCGCCACCCACACCCAGGAAAGAGAGGAAGGACCCTGTCAGCATAGGCAGGAGGTGAAACTCTGTGAAGCAGTTCTATGGATGGAGACTCCATCCATGGAGAAAAACAAAGGAGAACATGAATATTTAGTCATGTGGGAGGAAAAAATGAGACTATGAACAAATGTTAGGCCCCCATCCGATTAATTTATATCACGTCCTGTCACTGAGTCAGTCTCCCTAAAAGAGAATTTTATCCTTTTTGTAAATTTTTCATCAAAAATCATTAGATATAGGATAAACAAAACATTCTGATCACAACTTCTAAAATGTGGCCTCAATGAATTCTCTTTCATTCTCTATAAGAATCTCATATAATCTAAACATATTTGCCACCTCCTCTCTTCTCCCAGTTTCTTACCTTGATTAAAGCATATCATTTCTTGAACTTTGTACAGTCTCCTGCATCCTCTCCTGCCTGTCTAAATACAAAGCAAGTAAAGTACCATCAGTCAGTTCCATAAACACTTTCTAGCCTTCAACAAACTACTTTGATCTACTGCTCTTCCCAAAATATGACACAAATTGCCCATATTCAGATATTAGCACTGCAAACTTAAAAAGTATATATGGTTTGATACTTCATCAGTTACATATTGTTTGGGAACATCTTTTTTTCTGTTGTCTAATTTTGTACCTGGCCTTTGTATTATATTTTGTCTGGCCTTCCCATTTATAAAGTAAGTTTCTTGACGACAGGTTCTACGTTATTCTCATCTTTGCATTTTCTACAGTGCTTAACATGGAGAAGTCTTCTATAAATATTTTTGGGGGATAAATTGACTCATTTATGTAGCATAGTATCAAGAAAAATGAGAAGGAATATTTGGAGTAACATCTCATCACATTTTGAAATGTTACTCTTTTTTCTCTATCCAGAAAAGTCTCTTTTCAGTTCTAATCCGAACTTCCTAGTAACTGAGATAAAGTCAAATAAGCAATCCACAGTCTGCTAGCACATATTAGCAAAAATTTCACCAACTCACAACGATAATCATCAAAGAGATAAAATGTTCATAGTCAACTCTTCTTTTAGGTTTACAAACAGTGAATGTATAACCAACCAGACTGAAAGTGAGATCTACCACAACAAGGCACCATGATCCTTTTATTTTCCATTATGCATTATTTTAAAGAAATTTAATAACAAAACAAAAGTGCCAGGAAACCTGAGATCTAAGTCCTTTATATTAATCTTTAAGAAGTACTTTTATGTACTAAAATAAAGTATCTGTCTCCAAGTTCTTTGTCGATTAGTCAACCACACTGGAAGAAAGACAATTTTTTTTTTAGTCTTATGCCTCCTTATTCATTAAGGATCAAAAAAAATTATCACATTGAAACCATCGGCTGCTCAAAACTCATATTTCTCCAGCACAGTCAAAGATTATTAATAATTATTATATATAAACTATAAGATGTTCTATTTTAATAGTTTCTTATATGCCTCAAAAGCGTTGCTTTCCCTTCTTACATGAAGTCTTGCCTCCCTTTTTTCCCTTTACTCATACATTAACATTTATAATTCCTTACGTCACAAAAATATACAATAAGAATAAATCTCTTCATTTATTATTAGTTTGAGAAATCCGAACTATGTTAGATTCAACACATTGGAAAACAAAATGAAACCACCGATCCCCAACCTCTAGTGCAAGAGAAATTAAGCAGAAAAAGTTGCCTCTGTTGGGTTTTAAAAACAATACATAAAACTAAATGGATAGAGAAGGAAAGCAAATAGTTGATTCACATGACCAGGGTAAAAAGAAAAACAAACATTATAGTTGCAAAAACATATATTCCATAACAAGTTCTTAAGACTCCCAGGTGCAACATCAGCAGCGCTCGAGTCTCGATTTTTATTGTAATCTTGTGGCTTTTTATTTGTAACTTATATGAAAAGAATCATATTGATTGGGGCAGATTTAACTCAGTAAAACCTATTCTACTGAGATTGTCTGTGCTAGGTGATTTTATCAAGTTCTCTTTTGGTTTCATTTTCTTCCTCATCCCTATTCCCAGGGGAGGCTGCAGCCCAGCTTGCAGAGCAAATTGCCCTAAATTGAGTTCTTTCTCTGGCATAGACAGGGCTGCCTTTGGCTCCTCGGCTTGAAAACTTTATGCATTCTTTTTTCCTTCGTCCTTAACAATCCCCTTCCCTTTTTCCAATTAAAATGGAGAAGTTTGCACCGGTACCTGCTCCCAATTAAATGAGTACTGCATTACCAGCCGCACTCCCGGATCTTCTTTACCCTCCCTTCATTAGCCTTATTCCTCTGAGGCTGCCTGGCTGTCTGCCAGGGACTTATGGCAAGAATTCAAAATCTTGCACACTTTATCCCCTCCAAATCATTCTTGAATATAAGCAGTCTGCTCCTTAGGCCTAGCATGAGAAATCCAAGAACGTGTTCAAAATGGATAGGGGGTTGGGAGGGAGAGAAGAGAAAAATATGATTTATTTAAAAGGCTAAAAGCCTATGCAAAGAAAGACAAGCTAAGAGAGGTTAAGCTTCCCAGTTAATTGACCTTAGTTTCTTTTTTAAAAGCCTGAGTAGGAAGAACAACAAATGACAGTTCAATGGCCTTGCTTTATTTCTGAGTGCCTTCATGTCTACAGGAAGTACATCATCATCTTCACACCTCAGGCATACTGACTCCCAACACTCAAAATAATGTACCATGACTGAAGAGGCCAATATCGGAAGCTTAAGCAACTACTGTTATATATATGTGTGTGTGTGTATACATATATGTTTGTGTGCATATATATATGCGTATATATGTATATATAGTGTATATATGTATATATATGTGTATATACATATATATGTGTATATACATATATATGTGTATATATAAAGATCAACATGGAATTTTCCAACAAATGTGAGTGCTATGGGGCCATTGCATCAGCCATTCTCAACTGACACTTGGAATCAGTGAATGTACATCAAGCTGTCATGAATGATGACCTAGGTGTCAGGCCAAAAAAACAAATGGGCATTCTGTTTGCCTCCACTACTCTCTAAAACTTTGCAAATTTCATTTACAGAACCACTGAGCATACTTGACTAGAATATGTGATCAAATTCCAGTTCTAGTACACACTGTGTGTGTGACCTTGGGCAAGTTATTTAACTTCTCCAAGGCTCATGGTCATCATTTGTAAAGTGGGACTAATAACTATATCCAGAATTATATGCTTTTTGTGGATTAAGCAGTTCATGTAAAGCACTGAGCACAATTCCTGGCACATGGTACATAGTTAGCTACTGTATATTCCCATTATTATTGCTACTATTATTAATACTAGGCAAAAATTATGCCATATGATCTGATAGAAATTTGGATTCTTTCCCAGAATATGGCAAGGGCTAAAGACAATTTGCAGATGATTTTTAATTTTATAAAATTAAAAATGTGCAATTGGATTCTCAGAAGTTGACCATTGTTTGGCACAGAACCCAACACAGCTATGACATCCCCCAAGGTCAATATTGGAAAACCTATCCTTTAGTGGTAATTATAAGTCATCAAATTCTTCAAGCACCTTAGAGAATATATCACCATTGCTGACTTTTTAGTAGAACAATATGTAATTGCACACTTCAAAACAGTCATCACCAATTTGTTTCAGTCCTGAGAATTAACATAGTATTTGTTTTATCTCCAGTGATAAACTTCCCAAGCATGCTATAATGCCACACTTCACCACTTGAAGAAAAAAAAGCAAAGCAATGCAAAAAGCCATAATTGCTAAATCTTTTTCAGTGGTTATATTGATGAAAAGACAAAAAAAATTACAAATATGAATTGGGATAAATACAATAAACAAATTTGTGCTGACCGTTTTTATCTCCTACAACAGACACCACTGATGTCTGCACATGAGCTGCACAATTATTGACTGATTTATAAGAAATATGCTGTGTATTGTCTAAGAAACCCAAGGCAGTAGACATAATCTCAAAATAGGAAGTTACTTTATAAATAGCTACTTTCAATGTGTAAATTTTTAAACTAATATCTAACAGTTGTACTTATTTGGGGGGTGCCTGTGATATTTTGATATCTGTATACAATGTGTAGTAATAATCAAATCAGGTAATTGTTACATCCATCGCCTCAAACATTTATCTTTTCTTTGTATTGAGAACATTATAGTTCTTCTCTTCTAGAAAATAACTATTTTCGATTGATCAAATCCGGGTCAAATTTCCTATAGCATTTTACAATAATTATTAGGAATGCAAACACTGGAATCAGAGATCTGGAATTACATTACAGCCTCAACTTTTGCTTGCTATGTAACCTCTAAAACGTCATTTAACTTATCAGACCCTCCATTTCCTCAAACAAGGCTTATAACATGTGCAAGGTGATGTTTTTAAGGATTATATTTAAAATGCTTAACTTGAGCCATAAGAAGCTCTCTACTTTCCCATGATCATGATCATCATCACTATTATTACTGTCAAGTTTTTTTACTTTTCAAAAATTAGTTCTTAAAATAGGAAAAGAATGTGAAATATGAAGCAAGAGATTTTGATGTATATCAAATATTAGTGAGACTGCACTGATCCCACTAGAGGTAACACACACTCACTGATTCAGATCACGCATATTTGAGGACAGCTAAATTGGGATCATTCTCAGACATTATACTTTAAGGAATGGATTGAAAAATCTACTACATCCAGGAAGTTTTACATATATATATATATATATATATATAGTTATTTAACAAAAAGACAGAATTACATGCACTAGCACAGAAGATATAAATCAAGTCACATAGCAATGAGGGAGAGCCAGGGCTTAAGCTCAGGTCTGCCAATTTCAGGTAAAGGTCTTTCATGTGATATTTATACTCACTAAGTCAGAGATGCCATATTACCTGGTTATGTGAGAAAAAAAAAGATTCAACAGGAAGGTATAATATTTTCCATTGTTGCACTATCACAAGCATTTTAAAATTACAAAACTAATTTTAAATGAAAATGTGTTCTTAAACCTGAAGTGTCACTTGTATCCCCTTGAACCTGCCCTTTGGCTAAAGATCCCATCTTGGTTAATGGCACTATCATTCATCTATCCTAGAAACCTGGGAGCCATCCTGCTATTTCCCTACTCAGAAGTCACCTGTGTAGTAACAATTCTACTTCCATGACATTGGCTAAAACAGAATCAACTTTGCTGATACTTAGTTCAGAACCTCATTGTCTCATGCCTCAACTACTGTAATAGTCTCCAACTGGTCTCCTTTATCTCAGATTCTACCACTCATTGCATTCTCCAAATTCTCATCAAAATAATCTTGCTAACACAGTCTGATTGTGCTATTCCTCAACTTGAAACCTGTGATCTCATATCAGACTCTTCTCAGCCCAGCTTCACGTGCTTGTCCCTCCCTACTGTCATCCTCCATGCCCACTCTCATCCCCAGTGCCCTCCGTGTATCACTCATATTCTTTTTCATTTTGTTACTTGTTCTTCTAGCTTATGTTAGTTCTATAGTCTATAATGGACTTATTTTTCCCATTTAGTCTAAATATTACACAAGTGCTTGAAAAGAAACTTCTGTGTAAGTTCTATATAGACCCATTAGGTGAAGCTTCTGTCAGCTACTAAAAGAAGTGTGTTAAGATATTTTTGAACTGTGGATTTGTCATTCTCCCATGTAGTGTTATCCATTTATTTTTATATATTTTTTAAGTCAAACTTAATTTTTGAAATTTATATATATAAATACATATTTTGAAACAAGGTCTTATTCTGTCAACCAGGCAGTGGTGTAATCACAGCTCACTGTAACCTCCAAACTCTTGGGCCCAGGTGGTACTCCCAAGTCAACCTCCCAAGTAGCTGGGAATACAGGCATGTGCCATCATGCTCAGTTAATTTTTTAATTTTTAGTAGAGACAGGGTCTTGCTATGATGCCCAGGCTTGTATCAAACTCTTGGCATCCATTGATCCTCCTGCCTTGGCCTCCCAAAATGCTGGAATTATAGGCATGAGCCACTACAACTGGCCTTAAGTCAAACTTTAGATTATATATATAATGTACTTTTAAAATTTATTTATTTGAAAGTCAATTACTAAAATCTATATGTAAATATTAAGACATTAACAATGAATTTTTAAATAAAATGACAATTTATAATTGTATAAACTTATGGCACACAAAAATATGTTAATAAGGAATAATTAAATCGAACTAGTCAACATATCCATCACCTCAAATATTCAACATTCTTTTGTGGTAAGAACATTGGAAATTTACTCTCAGCAATTTTAAAATGTACAATATTATTAACTATATTTATTGTTAATAATATTAGGTTTATATAATTTTCTAATATGCATACATGTATATTTATATGTTCCATTTAACTTTATACTGGCTTAAATTATTCTATACAAAAATAATATAGTGATAACACCGTTCTCCTGGCTAGTAATTATCTGGGATTAGTTTTCATCATTTACTTTCATCGCGGCTGTGTCTTTATGTTTTAAGCATAAATCTTTAGAGAGCATACTACTGAAATTTTAAAAATCCAGTCTGACCACTTTTGTCTTTTATTTGGAAAGTTTACTCCATACACATTAATTGTGACTACTGGCCTGTTTGAATTTACTTCACTTAATTTGTGCATCTGCAACTGCCCTATTTGATTTTTGTTCTGTTTCTTTTTAGCTTGTCTGTCTCCTTAATTCCTTCAAGAAGTGTGTACTGAACAATTACTATCTTGCAAGCACTATTCTAGACATTGGAGATTGGAGCTGAAGGAAATAAAGACTCTTGCTCTCAGGGAGATTACATTCTAGTGGGAGGGGAGAGACAATGAATAAGTTTACAATTGAATATGAACATAAATAAATAGTAATGAAAATATTTTAAAAAGATATGTTCTATTCTTATTGTCCTTACTCTTCTCAGAAGCTCATTTTTCTTCCGAGGCTATAGGAGTAGCTTTGTAATGGGTCTCTCCTTGTCCTGTATCTCCTTTTCTAGTCCATCTGCCCCACTAATATTATCATGTTGTGATTTAAATATTACTTTTCCTAGCTTAAAACCTTCAACATCATCACCCTCTTGGCTACTTCACAGAGCAAAAATACCTTAGCCCAACATTTAAAATCCTCTACAAAATGGGATCAACCTACATTTTCTAGCTATTTCTTCAATAGAAATATAGTGAAATATACCTATACGACTTAGAAATATAGCAATAGAAATACAGCGAAACATACATATACCACTTAATTCAACTGATGAGTAAAAGTTTATCTTGCTTGCCGGGGTGGGAATGATATGAAAGAAAAATTGACAGAGTGGAGGAGAAGAAGAAAAGACTAGAAGAGAATTGCTTTAGTTATAAAATGTTAATATCTCCTTAAACGTTTAGGGAAATTATTAACACATTAATTTGACATTTTTTAGTATACATGTATGGAGCACCTGCTATATGCCAAGCACTGTGCTAAGCCCAAGGATTATAAAGATGAAGAATAAGATGTAATATTTGCCTTCAAGGATGGTGGAACTTAGTGAGAAAAAGATAAATAAACAGATAGTTAGAGGAAAATGTACTAAGTATTATGACAGAAGGATCTGTGAAGTGCAACTAGAGAACTCAGGCAGGAGGCTCTGTAAAGGTTTCAGGTGAATTAGCTCTTCTACTGAGAAAACAGCATGAGAGCTGAGAAAGGCAGGCCTTCATGCTTTCAGAGCATTTAAGGCCTCTTTTATTTGCAGGTATTATAGTAATAAATTGATATAATTAAAATAGTATTAATGTCACACCATAGAAGTATCACCAACTTCTGCATATACTGCTTTAAATTATTTCACGAACTTTTGATTAAACATAAGTCAGTAAATGCATGAAGTTATTTATTCCTCACCCTTGAAAATCATACTAAACTGACAGTAAAATAATTTTAAAACTTAGAAACCCTTAAGGATGAAAAGGAGAGAAGATACCAGATAAGTTATTTCAAAAACATTTCTGAAATGTTATAATGTAAATGGATGAATAGTAACTGCTTAGCAAACCAGATAAAGCTGAAGCCTTAACCTGAATTGAAGAAAACCAATAGGAAACTGCCAATTCTGCCTCAAAAACCCAAAGAGATTTTCCCTTCAAGCTAGAGAAACTGAATGGCCCAGGGAATACACGCACATAAAGATTTAGACTCTCTCAATTAAAAAGCCGTGTTACCACTTCATCATACTAATAAACCACACCTATCAAGATATCTCATTATAAAGACTTCCCAAATTATTATTTGGCTCTTACTCTTAAATATAGAGAAACAGTCAAGGATCCTTCAACCTGTGGAGAAATATTCTAACATGAAAGGAAAAAAACAAAACATAGAATCTGGAATCTGCATGAGGTTTCTGGAGAGAACGTTAGGTTTCTTTTCTGTACAGAAATACTAAAAGTGGTAGACAGTGAAGAGAAACTTTCAAAGTTTTGAGAGAAAATTATTTCTAATGTAAAATTGAATACCTTGCCAGAGTATAGATCAAGTATAATTACAGAATAAAGATATTCTGGTATATTCAAGGCCACAACATTTTACCTCCTCAGTATTCTTGTCAGGAATTTTCTTGGAAATGAACTCCACTGCAAAGTTGACAGTAAACCAAGAAAAACAACAGGAAAGAGAAACACAGCTCAGGAAAAAGATAAAGGGAAAATCTCAGAATGGTGGTGAGGGTTCTAGAATGGACACCTTCAAGAAAAAATAATGTCTAAAAATATTGAAAGTAAAACAAATTCACTTAAAATAGATGTGGCTATCAAAACCAGGAACACCTGTTGAAGGCAGCTCAATATAGATGATGTGTTCACATGGAAAAATGGAGAGGGTTGAAGAATAAAGCACACAGATTACCAAAGGAAGAAAATTTGAAAATTGAAAAAGGTAACTCAGTGTGTTCAATAACTGACCTGTTAGAAAGTTTCATCACTTTTTAATGTTTAAAACATGATTTCAGGAAACTCTAGGAAAGGAAATATTTAAAATCAACTCCACTGACAAAGTTTTGCAAATGATTTATTTGAAAATCTCCTGATATACACTGACATACTTCTTCATTGATAGCTAGATATGTAGGAAGGGTTTTTGCTTGTTGGAGATGTCATTGGTACCTTATTCTAATTACCGAAATAAATGTCATCGATGTGCCTCTCTCTTAAAAATTATGACAAAAAAATAAGAAAATAAATTGCCGTGTTTAACTATCCTCCTAAAGTTAAGGCTGGCTGAAAATTTTAATTTTTACCAAAACTACAAGGTCCCCTGAGACTCCCCAGAAATCTTACAACACAACTCAGGCTAGTTTGAGTGGCTATTCCCTGCAACAATCTCTAATTGGTATGTGTAATAAAACCTAATCTACATAAGTGAAACAAGATTTAGGGGGAAACTTAGTGATTATTTTTTAATTAAGATTACTTTACTGGGCCGGGCGCGGTGGCTCACACCTGTAATCCCAGCACTTGGGAGGCCAAGGTGGGTGGATCACCTGAGGACAGAGTTCAAGACCAGCTTGACCAACATGATGAAACCCAATCTCTACTAAAAATACAAAATTAGCCGGGCTTGGGTGGTGCATGCCTGTAATCCCAGCGACTCAGGAGGCTGAGACAGGAGAATCGCTTGAACCCGGAAGGCCAAGGTTGCAGTGAGCTGAGATCACACCATTGCACTGCAGCCTGGGCAACAAGAGTGAAACTCTCTCTCAAAAAATAAAAATAAATAAATAACTAAAAATAAAGAATACTTTACATGAAGCTGTATTTGAATACTTTACTGTATTTTCATTCCTACAGGAAAAGTCTGCATGGGCAAAAAGAAACAGCTTATTCTTCACTTCATTCTAGCCTCACCTCAAACCTTCTCAAAGCACTTCAAACTTACTAGCTCATGAATTCAAAAACTTCATCAAGAAGCCAGGCCGGTTTAGAAAACTGACCATCCACTTTGGGTCAATCTAAAGTGGAGAAAGAAAGTTATATTGTGGGCTAGGAATGCCTAATAGGCTCAGTGTCCAGCTAACAAGTGAAATAGATTTATTTACAAAAAACAATAAGCTACCTCTTGTTTTCAAACAAAATCTATTTAAATTTACATAAAATTGGTCAAATTATGCTTTTTCCCTAAATTTAATAAATTTAATACTTATTCAGCCCTCTTCCAGTTTTCAACAAACTAAGCAAATGCTCATCAGGGAAGAACGAAAACTCAGTAATTAGTTCAAAATTTATAAACTTACATCTGAAGTCATTATCTGAATTCCTATAAATAAAAAACATAAAACTTAACTTTAACATAAAACTTAATTTTTCACCACTGGGAATATCATGTTCTCTCCAAATTAACCCACCCCTCCAAAACAAGAATAACCATTGTAACAACGCTTACATGGTTCAACTATATATAATGCCAAAATTAGTTTTCTGAGGCATTAAAAGGTACCACTTGTGTATATAACTACTAGCTTCACTAATAAGCCTTCTAAAGTTCTGGATTTCTTTTGATATGATAATAACCTAACTCAGAGGCATAGAGAAGGATCCCAAATACGTTAACTACTTAAAATCAAGTAAAAGGGGTCCTAGTGTGCAATGTGAAATTTTCATATGTGAAAAAATATACCATCTATTATTTGGTAGCATTTAAGCTATTTGATAACTACCTTGGAAAGGAACTTTTTCCTCTTTGTGTTAAACTTCTTGCATTTTATTTAGAGTCATGTTCATCAAAGCCATTTCTGGGGCAAGGAATGAGCCTACACAAATAAGACAATTCCAAGAAAGATATTTTCTAAAACCTTGACCAAAAATTATCCTTCCTTTCTCATCCTGGAACTACAGGTGAGTTCATTTCAATACACTAACCATTATAAAATCATTTTAGAAGACCCTCAACAACAGTAAAATTGGCCTCATTGCAGTGTACTTACACTTTTTGTGCACAGGTCCAAGACATAAGGAATCAAAACCACCTCTGATGCCTTCTGACAGATTGGAGATGAACCAGATTCCACAGGGTGTACACGCCAAGGACATCTAGAAGCCAAATGACAAAAAATTAACATCTCCAGATTCTGTCTGTGCAGACACAGGAGCAACACAGATTTATAAACTCTGAGTGTATCATCAAGAGAATCAAGTCAAATCCAGCTTTGTTCTCTTTTACTATTTCATCAAAAATAGCATCATATTCTAAAAACTGGGTTTTATATATCAAAAACTAACTTCTTTGTAATTTGTTTATGTTAGCCTTGGTTTTCATTTCAAATGGGACAGAATCTCAGACAGCGTGTTGACTTTTTATGGAGCTTTTATTAAAATATTTTATGAATTTTATAGCTAGAACTTTAACTCATTTGTGGAAAGTACATCGTAAGGTCATCTAAGCCAACTTTAGGGCAAGTGTCACCTGGGTTGAAGTTAAACCCCTTAAATATAAAATAGAGTTAATACTAACATCTGCATCTTGGGGAGGTTAGGATGGAATTTAGCACAGTACCAGACATACAGTCCTTTTAAAATGTGAGGTTTATCATTTAAATTATTATTCTCATTCATTTAAAACTTACATATTTCTAAGAACCAAGCTTCTTACTCTCATTCCAGTTAGTTTCCCCTTTTTTAATCAGTGGAGGCAGTTATTGTAGAAGATTGCTCCACAGTCAAAAGAGAAAGGCAGGACATTTTAATGGTGAGCAAAAGAACTTTGAATGAGCTCAGGGACTACCTCAAAACCTACAGCAAAAGTAATTATCAGAGTCTCCAGAAACAAAATTAAAACAATTCTATAGCACCATGAGACATCTCATAAGGGTAGCAAGACCACTTGTTAGGTGCTGCATTATATCCTTTAGTTCCCTCTCCCTTATGCAATGTCACTATATGAGTACAGCAGATGCCTTAGCTCTGCCTAAGCCTGCTTTTCCCACAAATCAGGGCCAAAGATAATGTCTATGAGAAATTTATTTGAAAATGCAACCTTGGGAAGTATGATCAAGAGATAAGAAAAATTAAATCAGATGAGGAGAAAGACAATATATATTATATTAAGTGGGATATATCATCAAGTTGGTGCCATTATGAGCAACTGGTTGTTTAATCTAGTCAGACGTTCTGAGAAACCTTATGAAACTGATTTCAGAACCATGTCTCCAGATAAAGAAAAGAGAAAGCAATAACTCATAGTTTCCTATTCCCCAGTGATCAAAGATCGCTCTGTATGTTGTTACCTTTCTTGCAATTCTAAGTTGCTCGTGAATGACTGTCAAACAGATTGCTACAGGTGTTCTCATGCCATGTGTTGGTGAGACACCATTAGTTTGACTCTGCATGGAATAAATCAAAGAATACATACAATTGATAAAAACAGCCATAGTTAAAATAAACGTTGAGGATTTAAAACGATGCAAAAGAGTTGAACATACAAAAATCAATCAATGTAATATACCACATTAATAAAATGAAGCAGGCAAACACATGGTCATCTCCATTGATGCAGAAAAGGGATTTTACAAAATACAACATCTGTTCATATAAAAACATTCAACAAGCTGGGAATAGAAAAAAAGGTTCCTCAAAATGACAAAAGGCATTTAGGAAAAACCCACATTATATTCAAAGACAAAGGATGAAAGCATTTACACTGAGATCAGGAACAAGACAATCATGTCAACTTTCATCATTTCTGTTTAACCCTGCCCTGGAAGGTCTAGCAATAGCAATTAGGCAAGAAAAAAAAATAGAAGGCATACAAATTGGAAAGAAAGAACAAAATTATTTCTATTCAGAGATAGCATTATTTTATATACAGAAAATCCTAAATAATCAAAGCAATTAGAGCTGATAAGTGTATTCATCAATGTTTCAGGATAAAGATCAACACACAAAAATCAGTTCTATTTCTATATACTAGCAATTAACAACATAAGAATGAAATTAAGAAAACAATTTTGTTCATAATGGCATCAAAAAGAATAAAATATTTAGGAATAAATTTAATCAAGGAATTCCAAGACTCGTACACTGAAAATTACAAAACATTGCTAAAAGAAGTTAAAAGACCTAAATAAAGAGAAAAACATTCCATTTCATTAATTGGAAGATTTATTATTAAGATATTAATACTAGGGGGGAGCCAAGATGGCTGAATAGGAACAGCTCTGGTCTACAGCTCCCAGCCTGAGCAACGCAGAACACGGGTGATTTCTGCATTTCCATCTGAGGTACTGGGTTCATCTCACTAGGGAGTGCCAGACAGTGAGTGCAGGACAGTGGGTGCACGCACTGTGCGTGAGCTGAGGAAGGGCGAGGCATTGCCTCACTCGGGAAGGGCAAGGGATCAGGGAGTTCCCTTTCCTAGTCAAAGAAAGGGGTGACAGACAGCACCTGGAAAATCAGGTCACTCCCACCCTAATACTGCGCTTTTCCAACAGGCTTAAAAAACGGCACACCAGGAGATTATATCCCGCACCTGGCTCGGAGGGTCCTATGCCCAGGAAGTCTCGCTGATTGCTAGCACAGCAGTCTGAGATCAAACTGCAAGGCGGCAGTGAGGCTGGGGGGGGGGGTGCCTGCCATTACCCAGGCTTGCTTAGATAAACAAAGCAGCTGGGAAGCTCAAACTGGGTGGAGCCCACCACAGCTCAAGGAGGCCTGCCTGCCTCTGTAGGCTCCACCTCTGGGGGCAGGGCACAGATAAACAAAAAGACAGCAGTAACCTCTGCAGACTTAAACGTCCCTGTCTGACAGCTTTGAAGAGAGTAGTGGTTCTCCCAGCACGCAGCTGGAGATCTGAGAACGGGCAGACTGCCTCCTCAAGTGGGTCCCTGACCCCCGAGCAGCCTAATTGGGAGGCACCCCCCAGTAGGGGCAGACTGACACCTCACATGGCCGGGTACTCCTCTGAGACAAAACTTCCAGAGGACTGATCAGGCAGCAGCATTTGCGGTTCACGAAAATCCACTGCAGCCACCACTGCTGATACCCAGGCAAACAGGGTGTGGAGTGGACCTCTAGCGAACTCCAACAGACCTGCAGCTGAGGGTCCTGTCTGTTAGAAGGAAAACTAACAAACAGAAAGGACATCCACACCAAAAACCCATCTGTACGTCACCATCATCAAAGACCAAAACTAGATAAAACCACAAAGATGGGGAAAAAACAGGGCAGAAAAACTGGAAATTCTAAAAAGCAGAGCACCTCTCCTCCTCCAAAGGAACGCAGTTCCTCACCAGCAACGGAACAAAGCTGGATGGAGAACGACTTTGAGGAGTTGAGAGAAGAAGGCTTCAGACGACCAAACTACTCCGAGCTACAGGAGGAAATTCAAACCAATGGCAAAGAAGTTAAAAACTTTGAAAAAAAAATTAGACAAATGTATAACTAGAATAACCAATGCAGAGAAGTGCTTAAAGGAGCTGATGGAGCTGAAAGCCAAGGCTCGAGAACTACGTGAAGAATGCAGAAGCCTCAGGAGCCGATGCGATCAACTGGAAGAAAGGGTATCAGTGATGGAAGATGAAATGAATGAAATGAAGCAAGAAGGGAAGTTTAGAGAAAAAAGAATAAAAAGAAACTGAACAACCTGCTCCTGAATGACTACTGGGTACATAACGAAATGAAGGCAGAAATAAAGATGTTCTTTGAAACCAACGAGAACAAAGACACAACATACCAGAATCTCTGGGACACATTTAAAGCAGTGTGTAGAGGGAAATTTATAGCACTAAATGCCCACAAGAGAAAGCAGGAAAGATCCAAAATTGACAACCTAACATCACAATTAAAAGAACTAGAAAAGCAAGGGCAAACACATTCAAAAGCTAGCAGAAGGCAAGAAATAACTAAAATCAGAGCAGAACTGAAGGAGATACAGACACAAAAAACCCTTCAAAAAATTCATGAATCCAGGAGCAGGTTTTGTGAAAAGATCAACAAAATTGATAGACCGCTAGCAAGACTAATAGAGAAGAAAAGAGAGAAGAATCAAATAGATGCAATAAAAAATGATAAAGGGGATATCACCACCAATCCCACAGACATACAAACTACCATCAGAGAATACTACAAACACCTCTACGCAAATAAACTAGAAAATCTAGAAGAAATGGATGAATTCCTCGACACATACACCCTCCCAAGACTAAACCAGGAAGAAGTTGAATCTCTGAATAGAACAATAACAGGCTCTAAAACTGAGGCAATAATCAATAGCTTACCAACCAAAAAGAGTCCAGGACCAGATGGATTCACAGCCGAATTCTACCAGAGGTACAAGGAGGAGCTGGTACCATTCCTTCTGAAACTATCTCAATCAATAGAAAAAGAGGGAATCCTCCCTAACTCATTTTATGAGGCCAGCATCAACCTGATACCAAAGTCTGGAAGAGACACAACCAAAAAAGCGAATTTTAGACCAATATCCTTGATGAACATTGATGCAAAAATCCTCAATAAAATACTGGCAAATCGAATCCAGCAGCACATCAAAAAGTTTATCCACCATGATCAAGTGGGCTTCATCCCTGGGATGCAATGCTGGTTCAACATATGCAAATCAATAAATGTAATCCAGCATATAAACAGAACCAAAGACAAAAACCACATGATTATCTCAATAGATGCAGAAAAGGCCTTTGACAAAATTCAACAACCCTTCATGTTAAAAACTCTTAATAAATTAGGTACTGATGGGACGTATCTCAAAATAATAAGAGCTATCTATGACAAACCCACAGCCAATATCATACTGAATGGGCAAAAACTGGAAGCATTCCCTTTGAAAACTGGCACAAGACAGGGATGCCCTCTCTCACCACTGCTATTCATAGTGTTGGAAGTTCTGGTCAGGGCAATTAGGCAGGAGAAGGAAATAATGGGTATTCAATTAAGAAAAGAGGAAGTCAAATTGTCCCTGTTTGCAGATGACATGATTGTATATCTAGAAAACCCCATTGTCTCAGCCCAAAATCTCCTTAAGCTGATAAGCAACTTCAGCAAAGTCTCAGGATACAAAATCAATGTACAAAAATCACAAGCATTCTTACACACCAATAACAGACAAACAGAGAGCCAAATCATGAGTGAACTCCCATTCACAATTGCTTCAAAGAGAATAAAATACCTAGGTATCCAACTTACAAGGGACGTGAAGGACCTCTTCAAGGAGAACTACAAACCACTGCTCAAGGAAATAAAAGAGGATACAAACAAATGGAAGAATATTCCATGCTCATGGGTTGGAAGAATCAATATCATGAAAATGGCCATACTGCCCAAGGTAATTTATAGATTCAATGCCATCCCCATTAAGCTACCAATGACTTTCTTCACAGAATTGGAAAAAACTACTTTAAAGTTCATATGGAACCAAAAAAGAGCCCGCATCGCCAAGTCAATCCTAAGCCAAAAGAACAAAGCTGGAGGCATCACAGTACCTGACTTCAAACTATACTACAAGTCTACAGTAACCAAAACAGCATGGTACTGGTACCAAAACAGAGATATAGATCAATGGAACAGAACAGCGCCCTCAGAAATAATACCGCATATCTACAACTATCTGATCTTTGACAAACTTGAGAAAAACAAGCAATGGAGAAAGGATTCCCTATTTAATAAATGGTGCTGGGAAAACTGGCTAGCCATATGTAGAAAGCTGAAACTGGATCCCTTCCTTACACCTTACCCAAAAATCAATTCAAGATGGATTAAAGACTTAAACGTTAGACCTAAAACCATAAAAACCCTAGAAGAAAACCTAGGCATTACCATTCAGGACATAGGCATGGGCAAGGACTTCATGTCTAAAACACCAAAAGCAATGGCAACAAAAGCCAAAATTGACAAATGGGATCTAATTAAACTAAAGAGCTTCTGCACAGCAAAAGAAACTACCATCAGAGTGAACAGGCAACCTACAAAATGGGAGATTTTGCAGAGAAATGCAAATCAAAACCACAATGAGATACCATCTCACACCAGTTAGAATGGTGATCATTAAAAAGTCAGGAAACAACAAGTGCTGGAGAGGATGTGGAGAAATAGGAACACTTTTACACTGTTGGAGGGACTGTAAACTAGTTCAACCATTGTGGAAGTCAGTGTGGCGATTCCTCAGGAATCTAGAACTACAAATACCATTTGACCCAGCCATCCCATTACTGGGTATATACCCAAAGGATTATAAATCATGCTGCTATAAAGACACATGCACACATATGTTTATTGCAGCACTATTCACAATAGCAAAGACTTGGAACCAACCCAAATGTCCAACAACGATAGACTGGATTAAGAAAATGTGGCACATATACACCATAGAATACTATGCAGCCATAAAAAATGATGAGTTCATGTCCTTTGTAGGGACATGGATGAAACTGGAAATCATCATTCTCAGCAAACTATTGCAAGGACAAAAAACCAACACCACATGTTCTCACTCATAGGTGGGAATTGAGCAACGAGAACCCATGGACACAGGAAGAGGAACATCACACTCCAGGGAGTGTTGTGGCGTGGGGGGAGGGGAGAGGGATAGCATTAGGAGATATACCTAATGCTAAATGACGAGTTAATGGGTACAGTACACCAACATGGCACATGTATACATATGTAACAAACATGCACATTGTGCACATGTACCCTAAAACTTAAAGTATAATAATAATAAAATAAAATAAAATAAATTATCCCAAATTGAAAAAAATAAAAAATAAAAAATAAAGTTAAAGAACAAAGACTATCTGTATTTCTGCTAGAATCATTTATGTATACATCACTAAAATTGTGAAATATAACTACCAATTATTATTAAATGTTAAATGTAACTATCAATTATTATTAAATGTTATTACACAGAAAAAAAAAGATATTAATACTAAGCAATCTACAGGCTGGGTACAATCCCAGACAAAATCCCTATGACCTTTCTTAGTAAAAAATGGAAAAGTTATTCCTAAAATTCACATAATAATGCAACTACCCAACACTGGCGCATCCAAATATATAAAGCAAATATTATTAGAGCTAAACAGAGAGATAGACACCACTGCAATAGTAGCTGGAGACCTCAACACCCCACTTTCAGCATTGGACAGATCTCCCAAACACAAAATCAACAATGAAACATTAGACTTAAAAACTGCACTATAGATCGAATGAAACTAAAAGATATTTACAAAACATTTCATGCAATGGCTGCAGAATATATACACTTTTCCTCAACACATGGATCATTCTCAAGATAGATCATGTGTCAGGTCATATAAGAAGTCTTAAAACATTCAAAAAAATTGAAATAACATCAAGCATCTTCTCTGACCACATGGAATAAAACTAGAAATCAATAACAAGAGGAATTTTGGAAACTATACAAACACATGGAAATTAACCAATATGCTCTGAATAAGCAATGGGTCAACGAAGAAACTAAGAATGAAATTGAAAAGTTTCTTGAAAAAATATTAATGGAAGCATAATTAAGCAAAACCTATGAGATACAACAAAAGGATTACTAACAGGGAAGTCTATACCTGTAACTGCCCACATCAGAAAAGAAAAGAAGACAACCTAATGATACATCTTAAAGAACTAGAAAAGCAAGAGTAAACTAAAACCAGAATTAGTCAGAAAAAAAGAAATAATAAAGATCAGAGAAAAATAAGTGAATTTGAAATGAAGAAAACAATACAAAAGATTAATGAAACAAAAAAATGGTTTTTAAAAAAGATAAGCAAAATAGACAAACCTTTAGCCACACTACTTAAGATAAAAAGAAAGACTCAAATAAACAAAATTGGAGATGCAAAAGGAGACATTATAACTGAGTGCAGAAATTCAAAGGATAATTAGTGGCTACTGTGAGCAACTATATGCCAATAAATCGGAAAATCTAAAAAGAAAAATGGGCAAATTCCAAGACAAATACAACCCACCAAGGTTGAACTGTTAAGAAATACGAAATCTGAACAGACCAATAACAAGTAATAGGATTGAAGCTGTAATAAGAAGTCTCCCATAAAAGAAAAAAAGCCCAGGACCTGATAGCTGATGGCTTCACTGCTAAATTCTACCAAACATTAAAAAAAGAACTAATACCAATCCTATTCAAACTATTCCAAAGATTAGAGGAGAAGGGACTACTTCCAATCTCATTTTATGAGGCTATTATTACCCTAATACCAAAACCAGACAAATATACATCAAAAAGAGAAAACTCTAGGCCAATATCACTGATCAATATTGATGCAAAAATCCTAAAAAATGTACTAGCAAGGCAAATTCAACAACACATTTAAACATTATTCATCATGACCACGTGGAATTTATCTCAGGGATGGAAGAATGGTTAAACATATGCAAATCAACAATGTGATACATCACATCAACAGAATGAAGGATAAAAACCATATAATCATTGCAATTAATGCTGTAAAAGCATTTGATAAAATTCAATACTGCTTCATGATAAAAACCCTCAAAAACCCATGATAGAAGGAACAAGCCTCAACATAATAAAAGCCTTATAGGACAGACCCACAGCTAGTATCATAGCAAAAGGGTAAAAACTGAAAGCCTCTCCTCTAAGGTCAAGAACATGAGAAGGATGCTCACTTTCACCACTGTTGTTCAACATAGTACAAGAAGTCCTAGCTGTAGCAATTAGACAAGAGAAAGAAATAAAGGGCATCCAAATTGGAAATGAAGAAATCAAATTATCTCTGTTTGCAGATGATAGAATCTTATATTTGGAAAAACAAAGACACCACAAAAAAACTATTAGAATGAAAAAAATTCAGTAAAGTTGCAGAATACAAAATCAACATACAACAATCAGTAGCATTTCTATATGCCAATAGCTAACATTGTGAAAAAGACATCAAAAAGTAATTCCATTTATAATAGCTACAAATAAAATAAAATGCCTAGGAATTACTTAACCAACGAAGTAAAAGATCTCTGCAATAAAAACTATAAAACACTAATGCAAGAAATTGAAGAAGACACCAACAAATGGAAAGATATTCCATCTTTATAGATTAGAAGAATCAATAGTGTTAAAATGGCCACACTACCCAAAGCAATCTATAGATTTAACGTAATCTCTATCACAATACCAATGACATTCTTCACAGAAATAGAAAAAACAGTCCTAAACTTTATACGGAACCACAAAAGACCTGAAATAGCCAAAGCTATTCTGAGCAAAAAGAACAAAACTGAGGGAATCACTTTACCTTACTTTAAATTATACTGTGGAACTGCAGTAACCAAAACAGCAAGGAACCAACATAAATACAGACACATAGATCAGTGGAACAGAATAGAGAACCGACAGATAAAACCCATACATTTACAGTGAACTCATTTTTGACAAAGGTACCAAGAACACACATTGGGAAGAGAAACTGTCTCTTCAATAAATATTTCAGAGAAAACTGGATTTGAAGAAGAGTGAAACAAGACCCCTATTTCTTGCTTAAAATCACAATGGATGAAAGACTTAAATCTTAGACCTCAAACTATGAAACCGCTAAAAGAGAACATTGGGGAAACCCTCCAGGACCTTGGTTTGGGCAAAGACTTCTTGGGTAATACTCCACAAGCACAGGCAACCAAAGCAAAAATGGACAAATGGCATCACATCAAGTTAAAAACCTTCTGCACAGCAAGGGAAACGATCAACAAAGTGAAGAGACAACCCACAGAATAAAAGAAAATATTTGCAAACTTTCCATCTGACACATGATTAATAACCAGAATATACAAGGAACTCAAACAATTCTATAGGAAAATATCTAACAATCTAATCTTTTAAATGGGCAAAAAATCTGAATAGACATTTCTCACAAGAAGACATACAATGGCAAACAGGTATATGAAAACATGCTCAACATCACTGATCATCAGAGAAATACAAATCAAAACTACAATGAAATGTCATCTCACCCCAGTTAAAATGGCTTACATGCAAAAGCCAGGCAATAACAAATGCTGGCGAAGAAGTGGAGTAAAGGGAACCCTGATACAATGTTAGTGGAAATGTAAATCAGTATAACCACTATGGAAAAGAGTTTGGAGGTTCCTCAAAAAAAATTTAAAATACTTGATTTCCCCTGGCTGGCAAGATGGTCAAATAGGAGCAGCTCTGGTCTGCAGTTACCAGTGAGATCAATGCAGAAGGCAGGTGATTTCTGCATTTCCAACTGAGGTACCCAGCTCATCTCATTGGATGAGACAATGGGTTATGGTTAGACAGTGGGTGCAGCCAACAGAGGGCAAGCCAAAGCAAGGTGGGGCATTGCCTCACTTTAGAAGTGCAAGGGGTCAGGGAACTCCCTCCCCTCGCCAAGGGAAGCTGTGAGGGACCCTGCCCAGCCCTGATACTACACTTTTCCCACAGTCTTCGCAACTCGCAGACCAGGAGATTCCCTCAGGTACCTATGCCACCAGGGCCCTGGGTTTCAAGCACAAAACTAGGCGGCTGTTTGGGCAGTGAGCTAGCTGCAGGAGTTTTTTTTTCATACCCCAGTGGCACCTGGAACACCAGTGAGACAGAAACGTTCACTCACCTGGAAGGGGGCTGAAGCCAGGGAGCCAAGTGGTCTAGCTCAGTGGATCCCACCCCTATGGAGCCCAGCAAGCTAAGATCCAATGCTTGAAATTCTTGCTTCCAGCACAGTAGTCTGAAGTTGACCTGGGACGCTCAATCTTGGTAGCGGGAGGGACGTCCAATGTTACTGAGGTTTGAGTAGGCGGTTTTCCCCTCACAGTGTAAACAAAGCTGCTGGGAAGTTCAAACTGGGTGGAGCCCACTGCATCTCAGCAAAGCTACTGTAGCCAGACTGCCTCTCTGATTCCTCCTCTCTGGGCAAGGCATCTCTAGAAGAAAGGCAGCAGCCCCAGTCAGGGGCTTATAGATAAAACTCCCTTCTCCCTGGGACAGAGCACCTGGGGGAAGGAGCAGCTGAGGGTGCAGCTTCAGCAAACTTAAATGTTCCTGCCTGCTGGCTCTGAAAAGAGCAGCAGATCTCCCAGCACAGCACTCGAGCTCTGCTAAGGGACAGACTGCCTCCTTAAGTGGGTCCCTGACTCCGTGCCTCCTGAGTGGGAGACACCTCTCAGCAAGGGCCAACAGACACTTCAGATACGAGAGTTCTGACTGGCATCTGGTGGGTGCTCCTCTGGGACGAAGCTTCCAGAGTAAGGAACAGGCAGCAATCTTTGCTCCTGCAGCCTCCGCTGGTGATACCCCAGCAAACAGGGTCTGGAGTGGACCTCCAGCAAACTCCAGCAGACCTGTAGCAGATGGGCCTGACTGTTAGAAGGAAAACTAGCCAACAGAAAGGAAAAACATCAACATCAACAAAAAGCATGTCCACACAGAAACCCCATTGGAAAGTCACCAACATCAAAGACCAAAGGTAGATAAATCCACAAAGCTGAGGAAAAACCAGCCCAAAAGGGCTGAAAATTCCAAAAACCAGAAGGCCTCTTTTTCTCCAAAGGATCACAACTCCTCTCCAGCAAGGGAACAAAACTGGACAAAGAATGAGTTTGATGAATTGACAGAAGTAGGCTTCAGAAGGTGGGTAATAACAAACTCCTTTGAGCTAAAGGGGCATGTTCTAACCCAATGCAAGGAAGCTAGGAACTTTGAAAAAAGGTTACAGGAATTGCTAACTAGAATAACCAGTTTAGAGAAGAACATAAATGACCTGATGGAGCTGAAAAACACAGCACAAGAACTTTGTGAAGCTTACACAAGTATCAATAGCCAAATCAATCAAGCAGAAGAAGGGATATCAGAGATTGAAGATTAACTTAATAAAATAAAGTGATAAGACAAGACTGGAGAAAAAAGAATGAAAAGGAACAAACAGAGCCTCCAAGAAATATGGGACTATGTGAAAAGACCAAACCTACGTTTGATTGGTGTACCTGAAAGCGATGAGGAGAATGGAACCAAGTTGGAAAACACTCTTCAGGAGATTATCCAGGAGAACTTCCACAACCTAGCAAGAAAAGCCAACATTCAAATTCAAGAAATACAGAGAACACCACAAAGATACTCCTCGAGAAGAGCAACCCCAAGACACATAATCATCAGATTCACCAAGGTTAAAATGAAGGAAAAATGTTAAGGGCAGCCAGAGAGAAAGGTCGGGTTACCCACAAAGGGAAGCCCATCAGACTAACAGCGGATCTCTGCAGAAACCCTACAAGCAGGAAGAGAGCGGGTGCCAATTTTCAACATTCTTAAAGAAAAGAATTTTCAACGCAGAATTTCATATCCAGCCAAATTAAGCTTAATAAGTGAAGGAGAAATAAAATCCTTTACAGACGAGCAAATGCTGAGAGATTTTGTCATCACCAGGCCTGTCTTACAAGAGCTCCTGAAGGAAGCAGTAAATATGGAAAAGAAAAACTGGTATCAGCAACTGCAAAAACATACCAAATTGTAAAGACCATAGATACTATAAGGAAACTGCATCAACTAACAGGCAAAATAACCAGCTAACATCATAATGACAGGATCAAATTCACATATAACAATATTACCTTAAATGTAAACAGGCAAAATGCCCCAATTAAAAGATACAGACTGACAAATTGGATAAGAGTCAAGACCCATTGGTGTGCTGTAATCAGGAGACCCATCTCATGTGCAAAGACACACATAGGCTCAAAATAAAGGGATGGAGGAAGATTTACCAAGCAAATGGAAAGGAAACAAAAGCAGGGGTTTCAATCCTAGTCTCTGATAAAACAGACTTTAAACCAACAAACATCAAAAAAGACAAAGAAGGGCATTACATAATGGTAAAGGTAATGCAACAAGAAGAGCTAACTATCCTAAATATACACGCACTGAATACAGGAGCACCCAGATTCATAAAGCAAGTTCTTAGAGACCTACAAAGAGACTTAGACTCCCACACAATAATAATGGGAGACTTTAACACCCCACTGTCTACATTAGACAGATCAATGAGACAGAAAATTAACAAGGATACTCAGGACTTGAACTCAGCTCTGGACCAAGTGGACCTAATAGACATCTACAGAACTCCCTACCCCAAATCAACAGAATATACATTCTTCTCAGCACCACATCGCACTTATTCTAAAATTGACCACATAATTGGAAGTAAAACACTCCTCAGCAAATGCAAAAGAAGGGAAATCATAACAAACTATCTCTCAGACCACAGTGCAATCAAATTAGAACTCAGGATTAAGAAACTCACTCAAAACTGCACAACTACATGGAAAATGAACAACCTGCTCCTGGATGACTACTGGGTAAATAACAAAATTAAGACAGAAATAAAGAAGTTCTTTGAAACCAATGAGAACAAAGACACAACATACCAGAATCTCTGGGACACAGCTAAAGCAGTGTGTAGAGGGAAATTTATAGCACTAAATGCCCACAGGAGAAAGTGGAAAAGATCTAAAATTGACACCCTAACATCACAATTAAAGGAACTAGAGAAGAAAGAGCAAACAAATTCAAAAGCTAACAGAAGACAAGAAATAACTAAGATCAAAGCAGAACTGAAGGAGATAGAGATGGGAAAAATCCTTCAAAAAATCAATGAATCCAGGAGCTGGTTTTTTGAAAAGATTAACAAAATAGATAGACCACTAGCCAGACTATTAAAGAAAAAAAGAAAGAAGAATCAAATAGACACAATAAAAAATGATAAAGGGGATATCATCAATGATCCCACAGAAATACAAACTACCATCAGAGAATACAATAAACACCTCTATGCAAAGAAACTAGAAAATCTAGACAAAACTGATAAATTCCTGGACACATACACCCTCCCAAGACTAAATCAATAAGAAGTCCAATCCCTGAATAGACCAATAACAGCTCTAAAATTGTGGCAATAATTAATAGCCTACCAACAAAAAACAGCCCAGGACTAGATGGATTCACAGCCGAATTCTACCAGAGGTACAATGAGGAGCTGGTACCATTCCTTCTGAAACTATTCCAAACAATAGAAAAATACTCATTTTATGATGCCAGCATCATCCTGATACCAAAACGTGGCAGAGACACAACAAAAAAAGAAAATTTCAGGCCAATATCCTCGATGAACATCAATGTGAAAATCCTTAATAAAATACTGGCAAACTGAAACCAGTAGCACATCAAAAAACTTATCCACCACAATCAACTCAGCTTCATCTCTGAGATGCAAGGCTGGTTCAACATGCACAATCAATAAACGTAATCCATCGCATAAACAGAACCAGTGACAAAAACCACATGATTATCTCAATAGATGCAGAAAAGGCCTTTGATAAAATCCAACACCCCTTCATGGTAAAAAAAACTCTCAATAAACTACATATTGATGGAACATATCTCAAAATAATAAGAGCTATTTATGACAAACCAACAGCCAATATCATACTGAATGGGCAAAAGTTGGAAGCATTCCCTTTGAAAACCAGCACAAGAAAAGGATGCCCTCTCTCACTGCTCCTATGCAACACAGTAGCTATACAGACCAACGGAAAAGAACGTACGGATTTTGTTTTTAATTCTGTTTACATGGTGAATCACATTTATTGATTTACATATGTTGAACCAACCCTGTATCTTGGGAATGTAGCCTACCTAATCATGGTGAATTAACTTTCTGTTGTGGTATTGAATTTGGTTTGCTAGTATTTTGTTGATGCCTGTTTCTTTTTGATTCAGTTTTGGTGCAGTGTATGTATCTAGAAATTTATTAATTCCTTTAGGTTATCTAATTTTTTGGCATTTAATTATTCATAATAATCCCTTATGGGCCTTTTAAATTTCTGAAGCACCCACTGTTATGTTTCCTTTTCAGTTTTGATTTTATTTGAGTCTTCTCTCTTTTTTTCTTAGTCTAGCTAAGAGTTTGTTGATTTTATCTTTAAAATCACATAACATAATGACCTCCAGTTCCAGCCATATTGTTGCAAATGACAGGATCTCATTATTTTCTGTCTGAGCAATACTCTATTGTGTATATCTATCACATTTTCTTTATCCAAGAGTCCTTTATGATAAAAAAAAAAACCTTCAAGAAACTAGGCATTGAAGAAACATACCTCGAAATAATTAGTGCCATCTATGTAAAACTAACAGTCATCAGTGAAGAATTTTTTATACAGTGAAACTAAACTTCATAAATGAAGGAAAAATACAGTCTTTTTCAGACAAACAAATGCTGAGAGAATTTGCCACTATTAAGCCAGCAACACAAGAACTGCTAAAAGGAGCTCTAAATCTTCAATCAAATCTTCAAAATACACCAAAATAAAACTTCTTTAAAGCATACATACTGGAAATCCCAAAATTATAAAACAAATACTACTAGACCCAAGAAATGAGACAGAGAGCAACATGATAATAGTGGAGGACTTCAAAAGTGACAGTACTAGACAGGTCAAGACAGAAAGTGAACAAAGAAACAATGAATTTAAATTATACCATATAACAAATGGACTTAACAGATATTTATAGAACATTTTACCCAATAACTGAAGAATATACATTCTATCCATCAGCACATGAAACATTCTTCAAGATAGACCACCAAGACAGACAATATGACAGGCCACAAAACAAGTCTCAATAAATTTAAGAAAATTAAAATTATTTTAAGTACTCTCTCAGACCACAGTCGAATAAAATTAGAAATCAACTCCAAAAGGAACCCACAAAACCATGCAAATACATGAAAATTAAATAACCTGCTCCTGAATGATCATTGAGTCAACAATGAAATTAAGATGGAAATTTAAAAATTCTTTGAACTGAATAATTGTGACACAACCTATCAAAACCTCTGGAATAAGCAAAGACGGTGTTAGGAGGAAAGTTCATAGCCTTAAATGCCTACATCAAAAAGTCTGAAAGAATGCAAATAGATAACCTAAGGTCACATCTCACAGAACTGGAGAAACAAGAACAAACCAAACCCAAACCCAGCAAAAGAAAAGAAATAACAAAGATCATAGCAGAACTAAATGAAACTGAAACCAAAAAATACAAAAGATAAATGAAACAAAAAACTGATTCTTTGAAAAGATAAATAAAATTGATAGACCAGTAGTGAGATTAACCAAGAGAAGGAGAGAAAAGATTCAAATAAGCGAAATGGGGGATATTACAACTGATACAAGAGAAATACAAAAGATCATTCAAGGATACTGTAAATACCTTTACACAGATAAACTAGAGACCTAGAGGAGAATGATAAATTCCTGAAACTATACAGCCCTCCTAGATGTAAAAAGAAAGAATGGAAACTCTGAACAGACCAATAACAAGCAGCGAAATTGAAATGGTAATAAAAAAAATTGCCAAGGAAAAAAAAGTCCAGGACCAGATGGATTCACAACTGAATTACATAATACATTCAAAAAAGAACTTGTACCAGTCGTATTGACACTATACCACAAGATAGAGAAAAAGGGAATGCTCCCTAAGTCATTCTATTAAGCCAGTATCACCCTACTACCAAAACAAGGAAAGGATGTAACAAAAAAAAAGAAAACCACAGAACAATATCCGTGATGAATATAGAGGCAAAAATCCTTAACAATATACTAGCTAATTGAATCCAACAGCATATCAAAAAGATAATCCACCATGATCAAGTGGGTTTCATACCAGGATGCAAGGATGGTTTAACATACACAAGTAAGTAAATGTGATACACCAGATAAACTGATTTTTTTAAAAAATCACATGATCATCTCAATAGACAGAAAAAGCATTTGACAAAATCCAGCATACCTTTATGAATAAAACCCTCAGCAAAATCAGCATCTAAGGAATATAACTTAATGTAAAAACCCACAGTCAACATAATATTAAGTGGAGAAAAGTCAAAAGCATTCCTCCTGAGAACTGGAACAAGACAAGGATGCCCACTCTCACAACTTCTATTTAACATGGCACTAGAAGTCCTAGTCAGAGCAATCAGACAAGAGAAAGAAATAAAGGGCATCAAAATCGATAAAGAGGAAGTCAAACTGTTGCTGTTTGCTGATCATATGATTGTATAACTAGAAAACCCTAAAGATTCATCCAAAAAGCTGCTAGAACTGATAAATGAGTTCAGCAAACTTTCAGGAAACAAAATTAATATGCACTAATCTGTAGCTCTGTTATACACCAACAGTGACCAAGCTGAGAATCAAATCAAGAACTCAACCCCTTTTACAACAGCTGAAAAAAAAAAACACTTAGGAATATACCTAACCAAGGAGGTGAAACACCTCTACAAGGAAAACTACAAAACACTACTGAAAGAAATCATAGATGATGCAGCAAATGGAAACACATCCCATGCTCATGGATGGGTAGAGCCAATATTGTGCAAATGGCCACACTGCCAAAAGCAATCTACAAATTCAATGCAATTCCCATCAAAATACCACCATCCTTCTTCACAGATCTAGAAAAAACAATCCTAAAATGCATATGGAACCAAAAAATAGCCCACATAGACAAAGCAAGATTAAGCAAAGTGAACAAATCTAGAGGCATCACATTATTCAACTTCAAACTATACTATAAGGCCATAGTCACCAAAACAGCATGGTACTGGTATAAAAATAGGCACATAGACCAATGGAACAGAATAGAGAACCCAGAAATAAACCTAATACTTATAGCCAACTGATCTTTAACAAAGCAAACAAAAACATAAAGTGGGAAAAGGACGCCCTATTCAACATATGGTGCTGGGATAACTGGTAAGCCACATGTAGAAGAATGAAATTGGATCCTCATCTCTCACCCTATACAAAAATCAACTCACGATTGATCAAAGACTTAAATCTAAGACTTGAAATCATAAAAATTCTAGAAGATAACATCAGAAAAAATCCTTTTAGACATTGGCTTAGACAAAGACTTCATGACCAAGAACCCAAAAGCAAATGCAACAAAAACAAAGATAAATAGATGGGACTTAATTAAACTAAAAAGCTTCTACACAGCAAAAGAAACAATCAGCAGAGTAAACAGACAACCTACAGAGTGGGAAAAAATCTTCACAATCTATACATCCAACAAAGGACTAATGTCCAGAATCTACAAGAAACAAACAAATTAGCAAGAAAAAAAATCCCATCAAAAAGTGATCTAAGGACATTAATTGACAGTTATAAAAAGATGTACAAATGGCCAATAAATATATGAAACAATGCTAACCATCAGCAGTGATCAGGGAAATGCAAGGCAAAATCACAATGTGATACCACCTTACTTCTGCAAGAATGACCATAATAAAATAATAATAATAATAGATGTTGGCATGGATGTGATGAAAAAGGAACACTTTTCCACTGTTGGTGGAAATGTAAACTAGTACAACCACTATGGAAAACACTGTGGAGATTCCTTAAAGAACTAAAAGTAGTACTACCATTTGATCCAGCAATCCCACTACTGGGTATCTACCCAGAGGAAAAGAAGCCCTTATATTAAAAAGATACTTGCACACACACACACACTCTCACACACATGCAAGATAATTGCACAGCACAATTTGCAATTACAAAAATATGCGGCCAGCCCAAATGCCCATCAATCAATGAGTGGATAAAGAAATTGCGGTATAGATATATATCATGGAATACTACTCAGCCATAAAAAGGAATGCAATAATGGCATTGATAGCAACCTGGATGGAATTTGAGATCATTATTCTAAGTGAAGTAACTCAGGAATGGAAAACCAAACATCATATGTCCTCACTCATAAGTGATAGCTAAGCTATGTGGATGCAAAGGCTTAAGAATAATACAGTGGACTTTGGGGACTTGGGGGAAAGAGTGAGAGGGGGTGAAGGATAAAATACTACATATTGGGTACAGTGTACACTTCTCGGGTGATGGATGCACCAAAATCTCAGAAATCACCACTAAAGAGCTTATTCATGTAACCAAACACCACCTGTTTCCCAAAAACCTATAATTTTAAAAAATGAATTAAGAAAAAAAAAAGAAGAGGAGAAGTCACACAGAAAAGAAGGCAATGTGAGATGGAGACAGAAATTGGAGTGATATGGCCAGAAGCCAAGGAATTCCTGGAGCCACCAGAAGTTGACGAGGTAGGAAAGGATGCCTCCCTAGAGCCTTTGAAGGGAGTGTGGCCTTGCCAACTGACACCTTTATTTTGAACTTCTACCCTCCAAAATTTTGAAAGAATAAATTTCTATTGTTTTATGCCACCAAATTTGTGGTAATTATCATAGCCCTGGGATATTAATAAGGGGACAATCCTTTTGTGCCTTAAATTAGCCAAGATGGTGTGACTGACTGTCACTGTGGCCCTTGTTTTTCCTGTAAGGGCAGACATCCTGTTTTTGAAGAAGCTGTCCTATAGTGACCTCAGGACTTGGCTGTAAGTTAAGGTAAAGCTCCTCTGTTCTCAAGCCAGCAACCAACCTTCAGCTGAGACTAAATGATGTGCAGGTCACATGTGAACTCTGAGTCATATTGTCTTAGATGAGAAGAAAAAAATAATGTAAATGTCTTTGACTGATCTCAAGCTCTTATGAAGCTGATACTTCCATTTCATTGTACATTAAAACATAAGAGTAAGGTTAGGCCAGGTGCAGTGGCTCACGCCTGTAATCCCAGCACTTTGAGATGCCAAGGCGGGCAGATCACAAGGTCAGGAGATCGATACCATCCTGGCTTAAACAGTGAAACCTTGTCTCTACTAAAAATACAAAAAATTAGCCAGGCGTGGTGGCGGGCGCCTGTAGTCCCAGCTACTGGAGAGGCTGAGGCAGGAGAATAGCGTGAATCCGGGAGGTGGAGCTTGCAGTGAGCTGAGATCATGCCACTGCACTCCAGCCTGGGCAACAGAGCGATATTCTGTCTCAAAAAAAAAAAAAAAAAACAGTAAGGTTAGCCCACATAAGAGAGTCAACTCTAACTTTTCCAAGGAAGTAAAATGAGAAATAACTCTCTCAAATTACAGAAGCTATGATTCTACAAAAATCAGCAATTGGCCTTTAGCAATCTTCCCACAAGGTATCAATCATTACCTTGCTTGGACCCCTGCTGGAGAAGTCCCAAGTAGCTTATTACAAGAGAGTATCCCATTCATGCCTCTCCCTTTCTACTGTGTCAGGGAGAGGAGACTTTATTAGAGAGAGAGAGAGGGACAGAGAGGGCATGGGGAAGAGAGAGACTGTGTGTGTGTGTGTGCATGTGTGTGTGCATGTGTGTAAGTCATAGAATAACTTGTATAGGAGCTGTGTGCTATATATGTATAGATCACATAGACAATTCATAATTTCCTCAACAACCTTGCATGAAGTATCATTATATTTGCTTCATAGAATAGCAAACTGAGCCTTCAAAATAATGTGACAAATGTCACAGAGTACACAGGGGACAACATCAGTATTTGAACCCATGCTACATAACCACATAACAGTTCTTTCCACTGTTCCACACTCTACCAATGTGAATAATGCTTTAAAATTTTTAGAAAAAGTAAAATAAATAAGTAAATAAATAAAAGCAGGTATATTCAGTTTAACTTTAAAATTTGGTACAGCTTTTCTAAATTTGAATCTGTCATTTATTTATAATTTCACAATGAACCCCTTGAATATGTTAATCAAGGCATATGTACTATGAACCAATTGTTCCAAAAAATATATGTTCTTACTTTCACTATGTTTGTAACACAATTTATTCATGTTAAAAGGGAGGCATGGCCGGGCGTGGTGGCTCATGTCTGTAATCCCAGCACTTTGGGAGACTGAGGCGGGTGGATGACCTGAGGTCAGAAGTTTGAGACCAGCCTGACCAACATGGAGAAACTCTGTCTCTACTAAAAATACAAAATTAGCTAGGCATGGTGGCGCATGCCTGTAATCCCAGCTATTTGGGAGGCTGCAGCAGGAGAATCACTTGAACCCGGCAGGCGGAGGTTACAGTGAGCCTAGATCGTGCCATTGCACTCCAGCCTGGGCAATAAGAGTGAAACTCCCTCTCAAAAAAAAAAAAAAAGAGACATGTTTTGTTCCCCACGCCCCACTATAAGAGATCATGTATATATGCTCTTCTCAACATAGCTATAAAAGGCAATTAAACTGTGCCTAATAATTTTACAGTTCATTTGCAGCCTCAAAAAGAACAAGGTTATATATGTTACCTCTTTTATTGGATCTTTCTGAGATCAGAAAGGAATAATTTTTAATTGATTAAGACACAGTAAATCTCCTACATACTAATTTATTAGTAATTTTTTTCTGCTATCGCTCATTCATGCACAAAGAGAAAAGTATAGGTGCCACTTAGAAAAAAAAAAAGACTTGATACTAAGAAATATTTGTGTTTATTTTGGAGTAAGAGCTACTAAAAACCCACCCATATAATATCAACAGTAAACACACACACACAAATATGCAAACACATACACACACCCTTATTATCTGTAATATCTTCCTTTCATTCAATAATGATTCAGTAAAAGAAAACTATCATTAAACAGTCTGAAAATATAATGCATCAGAAGCTAGCATGAGGCTAAAAACAAATCTATGCATTGTACTTGGAGTAAAGCCAAGCATAAAAGAAACATATTATATATTTGACTCTGCAACAAGTATGTACCAGGCTAGAATGGATAAGAACATCTACGTAAAATTTACTACTCAATGTATAGTGTATGGAACTGAAGAGTCACCATTACTCAGTAAATACGCATTTACTAAAAATACAATGAACACTAAGACTATCAGAGAAAAAATAAATACGAAAATACTGGCCAGGCATGGTGGCTCACCCCCGTAATTCCAGACTTTGGGAGGCTGAGGCGGGTGGATTGCCTGAGGTCAGGAGTTCAAGACTAGCCTGGCCAACATGGTGAAACCCCATCTCTAGTAAAAATACAAAACTTAGCCAGGCATGGTGGTGAACGTCCATAGTCCCAGCTACTCAGGAGGCTGAGGCACGAGAATCACTTGAACCTGGGAGGCGGAGGTTGCAGTGAGCCGTGAGCCGAGATTGCACCACTGCACTCCAGTCTGGGTGGCACAGCAAAACTCCATCTCCAAAAAAAAAAAAAAAAAAAAAAAAATTACTATACTCAACAGATTTCAAAGTTAAAAGAGATTATAAACTTACAGAATTAAAATAGACAAATGTAACTGCATATACAGACATATTTGAAGTCTCACATAAACATAAATTCATTTCTTTAGACTTTATCACATAGTAACTGAACCCAGGGCTAGGTACAGGGAAAACAGAGGTGAATGGGAGAGACAAGATGTCTCTCTGCATGCTTACTGGACCTTCATGCATAAATCTCTAAGAACATACACAAACATCAAAAAGGCAAAGATGAACAACCATGAAGGGTGATGAGAGAGGTGTCAAAGATTTAGTGGTGACCCACTAGACTCCAGTGTACAATGATACCTATTAAGCTAATAATATCAACAATTCCTGGATTCAGAGCCCAGAGTGCTCACCATTACACCATGGAACCTCACAATAATATCAACAATTCCTGTATTCTTATGCAGCTTTACTGAGATACGTAATACATCATACACAACGGTCTCTACTAATTATCCTGGACTTTTGTTTATGTAACCACTATACTACTGCCATACAAATTTTCTTTAGCTATAAACTGGCAGGGGAGAGGGCAAACAGTGCCTCATTTGGCTAATCAGCTAATTCTGATTTCCCTGATAACATCCTTAGATACACAGAACCATGCCTCATAGTTCCATGTAGGATCTAGATTGTTGAATTGCTCAGGGGCTCTGTGAATAACACAAAGTCTGCGTTTCCCAGCCCTCCTCACAGTTAGAGGGAACCATGTGGTTGGGTTATGACCAACAGATTATAGATGGAAGTGAGGCATGCCACTTCAAATCCTGCCTCCTAAAGCCTGCTGCACAAGACACCACTCTCTTTTTCTATCCACTGCCTGTAGGATAGCAGGGTGAGCTGGTACCTAAATGTTGAAGAGGATAGCATTAAAGCAAGAGGAGCTTCTGGATCCATTAATGAACAGATGGTACAAAACTTTCTGTACCATTTTTCATCATGAACCAGGATCAAAGAGTTTCTTCCTTAGTCCTTGGTCACTTCAGATTAGTCTAGCAACCAAATTCCTAAAAGCTTAATAAGCAATATCAAATTATCCTTGTCTATAAAGAACTATGATACAGAAAAATTCAGAGTAGAAAGAAGACATAACAGATTTTTCAAAGGAAAAGCAACATGGAAGCTGACACTCTTTCTTGAGGCAAAATTGTTTTCTAAGCCCATATTGTTGCTTATGCTATTCTCCACCACCCTACAACAATCATGCAAGTATCAACCCACTCCTACTGCCTGTGCCAGCTACTGATCTGTCTTACATTGTTTTTATCAACTCATATCCTTTCAGACCCAATCCTGAAATCACCTTCTCAGGAAGTCTTCCTTAAGTCACCTCCCCATCCTATCTTTGTATCTTCCTTTTACATCGTCTCTGTATACCTGGCATCTAAACAATTCAGGTGAAACAACCCCCAATTAGTGCCTCAAAGGCAGGAATCTTCAATGGTGGTATCTTTAACACAGAGCCCAAAACTGTGCCCAAAGTAGCTATTCATAACTGTTTATTGAATCAATTCTAAGTAACTGACATTATTATATAATCGATATAATATAATGTTTAAAATTTTTATTTTTGGCAGAGTGCGGTGGCTCACGCCTGTAATCCCAGCACTTTGGGAGGCCGAGGCGGGCAGACCACGAGGTCAGGAGATCGAGACCATTCTGGCAAACACGGTGAAACCCCCTATCTACTGAAAATACAAAATAAAATAAAATAAAATAAAAGCCGGGCGTGGTGGCAGGCGCCTGTAGTCCCAGCTACTTGGGAGGCTGAGGCAGGAGAATGGCATGAACTTGGGAGATGGAGCTTGCAGTGAGCCAAGATCACGCCACTGCGCTCCAGCCTGGGCGACAGAGCAGATTCCATCTCAAAAAAAAAAAAAAAAACCTTTTATTTTTATCTTTCCAACAAGATTTCAAGCTGCTTGAAGACAGAGTTTATTGAAGACAGGGTTTATTATTTACCTTTTTCCCCATAAGCCTACTTCCGTATCTTGTATCATGTAGATTATCAAATAAGCATATTAAACAACCACCTGGAATTCATTATTTGCATTTTTACAAATGCTCAGAGATAAATTAAAAACTAACATTTATTTAGGGACAAAAGGAAAATGTAGGCATTCTAGTTATTAATATATGCCTTTCCCTCTAATTCTGACATATTTTCCTGGGCCATGGGTGAAAAGAAAATATTAGAAATATTCAGGAACATGTACTGAAAGAATACTCTGAAAAATGCCCCATTATTTCATATAGAAAATTAAAATAAACAAAAGGCATTCTTTCCATTTTTAACTGGTACATAATTAACCCCCTATCAGAAGGTTATAACCTTGTTCATAATTTTTTATTTCCCATTACTTCTAACACTAGCCATTTCTCCTTATATTACTCCATACTATGCCTACCACATAAGCATTACCATTCATTGGCAAGAATATCCCTATTATGAGAAAAAAGAATTTCAAGCTACTTTAGTGGTATACTTCTTAAGGTCATCTAAATTTCTTCAATTAATTTTTGATGTCCTATCTACCTTCTGATTTTAATTTGGATTCATATATATATAATTTCCATATACACACACATATATACATATACACACACATACACATGCATGCCCCCACATGCACACACACACACACACACACACACAAATGTATGATTTCCCCATAAAAAGAGGCTATTCATGAATAGGTGAGTATTTCATTAGACATGACAATAAATTTCTCATTTACCTTTATGAATTGGCATTCTAGGATATTCATCAATAACTGTGAAATATGTTAAACATGTGCTTTCACACAAAGACACGGAGCCACTGGCTGCATGCTAACAGTGTATATTATGGTCAACTGGACAAGATAAGTAAAACCACCCATAAGGAACCTCATGTTGGCCATCTAAGGTTCCTCTCAGGAAATATCCACTCTATTATGCAGTTTAAATCTCTGAAGCACCTGATAAGCTACTGTTGTGTATTACTGCCTACTTATTTCAGGTTTTATCTGCTGGAGAGGTAGTTACATAAACTAGATAAGGTTTAAGATTCCTCCCTATCTCAAGGATCCATGTCTCTAGGCTATAGAAGCCTCCAACAGAGACTATATTTGACAATTTTGTCTATCCCCCTACAATCCAGCATAGTTCTATATAGAATAATCAGTATTAACTAGTTGAATTGTTTATTGATTTACCTTAGGCTGTAAAGTTATTGTTTCTCCTTTATCCTAATTAGCTTTGAGGAGGGTATGGAGACTAGAAGTGATGGGAAGGAGAGAGTGTGCTCAACAGAGTGAACACTATATGTCAGGCACTCAGGTACTTAATCCTAACAGTTTTGGAGATGGATGCTATTTTATTTCCATTTCACCAATGAAGAATTTATAGCTCAGGCCAGTTATTTCAGAATCACAATGGTAGCAATATAAACATCATTGGCAGTATTCGAATTCAGGATTGCCTATTTAACCCTCCTGGCAATTCTCTGCCAGTCCCTGCACTGTTTACCACCAGCAACTTGCAGAATTCCAGCACAAAATCAAGCCAGTAAGTAATTTACAAGATGAGTAGCTCTAAGGTTATTCTTTGAGCTAACAGGAACTCTAACAAGCTGGTAATCATGTCGAACTTTACAGTGTCTTTTATTCCTCATATTCGCCTGAAACTTAGAGACACTTGTTTAGTAGGAGGCTCACCTTAAGCGTTTTTATTTTAAAACTACATCTATCTCATCTGCTTAAGAGGGTCAACTCACATTCCTTTTCTTTCCCTGGATTAGGAAGGAGAAATTGATAAAAAAAAAAAAAAAGTATTTCAGAAATAATCAAATAAGACTTTACTGGAGACAGAGGCCAGGAATGATGGAGAACACCAAGAAGAAATGATTTTAATGCCTATGAGGCTGAGAAAAGGAATTGGGAACTTCCAAGAAATATATTACTTAAATTAGAAAATATGTACTGTGTAATCTATGCCCTTTCTTTTCATTTTCCTAAATTTTACTTTATTCATTAAGTTCATGTGTGAGTGAAATTTAATTTAAGGAATCTCAAAGAAGAGTACAATGAGAAAACTAACATAAAGATATTAAATGAAGGGGCATTTAAATTTTGATAGGAGAAATTAAGTCTCTGCCCCAATCCTACTGTATAGTTGTCAAACAAATACATAATTGGGTTTAAAATGATTGGCCTGTCTGAGACAGTGACATGACCCAGCCAGGCTCTGACCAAAATTTTCTGAATTTTGAAATTGCCTTAGGAGTGTAGCTTACAATTTCATCAACACACTTATCTGAATCTAGAGTATTGGCACTAACTGCTGTTTAAAGAACAAAGTACCAGGAAAGTTTGGACATGTGAGCTTCATTTTGTATTTCACTACTGAATACAAATTAATGAATTGAAAACCTGTTATCAGCAAAACAGTAACATATTGTTTTAATGCTGTTATTTTTGGCACTGAACACTTTCCACATACACATTTGATTTACAAATTTCAACTTTCATTTTTTGCGAAAATATGTTACCTTTATTAAATATTGGAGATTTTTAACTTACTCATTCTAAAAAATACTGTATTTCTTGAAGTTAGTATCATACCTTAGGCACTAGATCTGCACATTCTAGGTGATCAAGGTAGATTCCTCATGAGTCTACCTAGTGAAGTATGTAGTTTATCAGATAACACGTTTTTAAAAATAACACAAATAATTTCATAACTTCAACATGTGATGGTGTTTGTTATTTTAACATTCTTACTTGCCAATAAATTGATAATACTTCATTGGTCTCTCGATTTTTTTTTTTTTTTTTTTTTTTTTTTGGCCCATGAAGTATAAACATTTGGAAACCACTGGAACTAGGATGTAAGAATAGCTCAAGGAACTAGAGAAAAAGGGGAATCTTAGTTTAGTCATGAGGGAATGAAATAAACTGCATTTAGAAGGCAAAAGTGTTGTAATCAGAATAGATATTTTTAGGGTTCAAGATCTAAATGATAGAATAGTTCTAGCAGTGACATCTTTAGCATACGACTAAGTAAACGAGCTGCTGAAGCACACGGGAGATAACTATTATTTGCTGTGGATGTGATATGTATTTAATCATTACTACAGGTAAGTCAGACATACTATTATTATCATTCTACAAGCAAAGAAAATAAGGCAAGAAGAGGTTAAGAAACTTGTCCAAAGTCACATAGCTACAACGCAGTCTGTATTCAGATATCAGTCTTTTCAACTCCTATGCTCTACTCTCTCCAGTGAAAAAGATGATTCAAATAACAGAAACCAAAGTAGAGTGAGACTAGGGAAATAGATGCATCATCAAGTTGATAGCTTAGAAAAAGACTATTAACCAAGTTGAAAGATCCACAATAAATACCAATCAATATATAAGAAGCTTGTTGGAGTTTCTTGGCCACTAGTAAGCAATATAAACTGAATTTAAATCAGAGACCTCCAGAATATGATGTCAGATTTTCCGAAGGGCCAATGAGGTTAATTTTTTCCTTTTGCATTTCCCAGAAGTAATTAAATTCAGTTACCTATCATCACTGAGAAATACGTTTCAAAATGTAGTTTTACTTTCTTTGTGATAGTAATACCTCCTTAGCAAGAAAGTTATCAACTCTTAATTTCACTCCCACTACGAAATAGAAAAAAAAATTTCAATTTTTCCTATCAGGGAGGAACTTTATAACTTTTGTAAATTTTTAAATCTAGCTGTATTACTTCGGTTAATATCTCCTACGAGATGATATCTAGAATCAATTGGAATACAGAGTATAAGACACATAAATCAGTCTATAATCATCATATTGAATAAATATTTATAATTCTTTGAGGTCCAAAAGCCCAATCAAGTTATCATTTTTACAATGGCATATCTCTTAGTTATTCATCAAACACTATAATCTTTAACTGTCATGAAGCCACAGCATGTCCTCTTCCTGTTCACCATTATCACATTCTACTTTTTCTACATTTCTCATATCAGTTCAACATAGCAAGCTTAGACACTTTCCTAAACAATTGGCCACATTGTGATGACATATCAATCATCACTATTTAAAACTTACTTTTAGTATTGAGTGTAGTGAGGAAATTTCCTTTTGGTAAGTCAATAATTTCTGCCTAACATGCAAAACGTATTAATTTCATAACTTTAATTTTAAAATATTTTCACCAATTCATCATACACATATGTAGTTATATACATGTGTGTTTAATATATTTCATGAAACAACATGCAGAAAATTCCATAAATGGCTGAATGAATTACAGTGTATTATAAAGCCACACCCATATAAATATCTCCTAGATCAAGAGACAGAACTAATATCAGCATTTTGCAAATTCTTTTTGAAATAATACACCTAGATAATAATAATCAATGACTGCTAAACTTACTGAGAGACAAATGGATGTTACATTCTTTCTAACAGAAGTAAACAACATCATCTATGAAGCATTCCCTCCTCGACCCCCAACTCCTGATCCAAATGGAATCTGAAATACATCAAACTCTAGGGGGAGAATAATCTAACTTCCAGTTACAAGAAATATAGCAGACAGAGGAACATATTCAACAACACCAGAGAGATGTAATAAGCAAATAAGACTGTAGAAAACACCATAGGACAAATGGCCTAGTTTCTTCTAATAACAAAAACAAAATGTAAAAGAAAAGGTAAAGGAAGGAAATGGGAGATTAAAGATGAAAAGAGACTTAAGTATAGAGCAACCATATACATTTTCACTCAAACAGGATATTTCAGAAACAGAAAAGGGATGCTACTGAAAATGGGATTCTGGACAATCTAGAATGCACAGTCACCCCACTCAAGAGAAATAGCAGCCAAATATAAGATGTGATACATTTTGTGGATACTGATTTGAACAAACCAACTGTTGAAATAATTGGGAATATCAGTAAAATTTGAACACTGGGTAACTAATGATGTTATGAAATTAATATTAAGCTTCTGGATGTGATAATGGTTTTATGAATGCATGTTTTTAGTATCTTATCTTTTATAGATACATAAAAATATTTACCCATAAAATAATATGATGTGTGGGATTTGCTCCAAAATGATCCATGTTATGGGTATGAGAGTAATAGGACAGTAGAGATGAAATAAGATAGGCCATAAATTGATCACTTTGAAACTGGTGGTAAGCATATGGAAGTTTATCAAATTGTTTTATTTGCTTTTACTTATATTTGAATTTCTCCACAATTGTTCACCTTGATATTTAGTTTATTAAAAAAATCAGTACCTTAGACTTCTCCCGTATGCCCACTCCCAATCACACCACTCTTGTTCTTCTGTAACCACCATTCTGATTTTATGATTATTACATCCTGCTTTTTTTGTACTTTTACCAAGATGTACTCATTACTAAACATAACTCAGTATTATGTTCCATATATGTTTATATATGGAAGTATGCAGTGCATATTATTTGTGTATGTTTAAATATACATTATGTAGATTATATAATGTTGTTGGATATCACTCCAGGATTGTCATTTTTGTTGCTGTATTAGATCTCATTGTATTACCTACACTATATATATTCTCCAATCATTGTAGGATGATTGGACATTTGGATCCTTTGTAGTTATTAACTGTTACAAACAACATGGGGGCACATGTGCAAATATTTCTAAGAGGTTTGTATCCTGGAATGGAATTACTAGGTCAAAGTGTATGCATATCTTCAACTTTGGTAGATGATCTCAGTTTACCAAATTGGTTGTTTCAATTCATATTTCCACTAGGTGGATAGGAGAATTTGAATGGCTAACAGTATTATTCTGATTCTTAATTTTCATCATTCTGATGGGTGTATAGTGGCATCTCACTGTACTTTAATTTGAACTAACAGTTAAGTACCTTTCCCCTTTGTTCATTGGCCATTTTTATATCTCTTTGGTAAAATGCCTGTTCACAAGACATCCATTTTTTTAAAGGATTGTAATATTTTTTCTTATAGAGGGTTTTAAAAAAAATTAGGATATAGCATTTTTTTCAGTTACAGTGTTTAGAAGCAAATACTTCCACTCTGTGAGCCATCTTTACACTCTTTAATAAGAACATTGATTGATAAGCAGATCTCTTAATTTTCATATTGTTTTGGTTTGAGTCTCTCCAAAAACCAAGACAAACACTTGTGCACAGGTAGTCCAAGCGGAAAATGATCCTATGAAACAGAGATGAAGGAATAGGGAGAATTCAGGCAGAAAGAAAAGCCAATATAAAGGTTGTTGTTGACATTACTGTTGGAAGTAGGGCTTCATTCTGGCAGAAACTCCTGTGAATCGTACAGAATGCCTCTCAGCACAGTCTGTCTGAAAGACAGGAGATGGAAGCATTTTTCCCATTTCTCGCCTTGCTGTTTGAGATTATGCTTAGGGGTCTTAATCCCACACTCCAAGGCTGTGTTTTCACACTAGCCAAGAGAGTCCCTGGTGCGCTAAATTTAAGCCATGGAACATAAACCATGTAACTTGAGGAGAGATGCTGTCAGAGGTGAGTCTGAGTCAGCACAGAACTCTCTAACCACTAGCTATGTTTAAAATTAGAGATGAGTCAAGGGAACGTGACATCGGCACTGGTGACAACAACTAAAAAGTAGTGCAATTTATTAATATTTTCCTTTATAGTTAATGCATTTTATGTACTGCTTAAAAAACATTTCCTATCCCAAGATTATGAAGACATTCTCCTATATCCTTTTTAAAGCATTATTTTTTTGCCTTGACATTTGAGTGTGTAGCCCTAACTGGAATTATTTTTTATTAGGGTTTGATGTAAGGTCAAGTTTCACTTTTTTCCATATTAGTATTCAGTTCTCTCTGTATCATTTAATTGAAAAGATAAAATTTTCCCCACAGTGCCACCTCTGTATTAGTCTAGTATCCATATATGCATGGCTGTGTGTGGTGGTCTAAAGATGATAGCAAATCCTTTGTCACTCTTCCTATTGAGAGGCAGAATATATTTCCACTCCTCTTGAATATGCGCTAACTCTGCAACCTTAGTTGATCATCAGAATGTGGCAAAAGTGATGCTGCATGACTTCCAAGACTAAATCTTAAGAAATGGCTAGTATCCGCTTTTGTGTGCTTCGAACACTCCCTCTGGGAACCCAGCTGTCATCTTATGAGAAGTCCAAGCCACATGGAGAAGACAAATGAAGGAGATCTGAGGTGCTGTCATCAACAACCCTAACAATCTCCCAGCCAACCCTAACAATCTCCCAGCCAACAGCCAGAACCAAATGCCAGACATGTGAACAAGCCATCTAGAAAGTTCCATACCTATTAAGATACAAAAAGACTACCACTCCAGCTGACACCATATGAAGCAAAAGAACCGTCTTACTAAGTCTACAGAATCATGAGAGAAAACAAATGATTGTGAGTTTAAGCCACTAAGTTTTGGGATGGTTTCTTATGTAGATATAGATAATCAAAACAATGTGTTTCTGGGATCTCTGTTCTGCTCCACTGGTCCATTTGTCTATTTTTGTCACACTGTGTTAATGCCTGTAGCTTTATATTAAGATGTAATATCTGGTGGAGCAAGTCTTCCTGTATTCTTCTTCACCAAGATTGCCTTGTCTATTTTGACACTGAAGTTTTATGTAGATTTTATTATTAGCTTTCAAGTTTAAAAAAATATGTGTTGGGATTTTGAATTGAATTCATAAATAAATTTGGGGAGAATTAATAATTTTGCAATATTGAATCTTTCAATCATGCTACAATTCTCCATTTATTTAGGACTTCTTTAGTGTCTATCAATAATATTTTATGGTTTCTGTACAGGTCTTCTACATCTTTTGTTAGATATGTATCTAGTCATTTAATACTTTTATGTTACTGTAAAAATATATTATAAATTGTATTTTACCTGATTGTTGCTGGTATATAGGAATACAATTGATTTCTTATGTTACTCACTCTTATATTCAGCAACCATGTTACATTTACATATTAATCCTGAAAATATTTCTGTAGATTTTTTATTTGATTTGTACCCAATCATATCAGATTCAATAAAATGTTTACTCTTTTAAAACCTATTTCCTTTATTAATTTATCTATTTATTTTCCTTATTATAAGTACATTACAACATTGAATAGATGTGAGGATAGCAATATTCTTGTATCACTCTTAATCTCAGACAAAAGGATTCTAACATTTCACTATTAGGTATAATTTTCCTGTAAAGCTTTTTAATTTCATGTCTGATTAAGAACTAAGAATATACACATAAATGGATGTTGACATATCACATGGTTTTGCTCATTCTGCTGAGATTATCATGCAATTTTTCTCTTTATTTTTAAATTAATTACATTAATTGATGTTTAAATGTTAAATCAACCTTGAATTTCTGGAATAAATCCTACTCAGTCCTGGTGTCATTCTTTTTATATATTGCTGGATAAAATGTACTAATATTTTCTTTAAGATAAATTATACCATGAATTATACTATAAATATCATAGTGAATTTATCTGTTTTTGGTATCAAAGTTAAAGATATCATGGCACGTGCTTCTGGCTTCCAGTGTTTCTGTTGACAAGCAAGATGTCAGTCTAATTAATGCTTCTTTGGGGTAATTTTTTAAAATGGCATTTAAAAAGTAATCACTGCCAGGTGCAGTGGCTCACACCTCTAATCCCAGCACTTTGGGAGGCCAAGGCACGTGGATCACCTGAGGTCGGGAGTTCAAGACCAGCCTGACCAACATAGAGAAACCCTGTCTCTACTAAAAATACAAAATTAGCCGGGCATAGTGGGACATGCCTATAGTTCCAGCTACTCAGGAGGCTGAGGCAGGAGAATCACTTGAACCCAGGAGGCAGAGGTTGTAGTGAGCCAAGATCACACCATTGCACTCCAGCCTGTGCAACAAGAGTGAAACTCCATCTCAAAAAAAGAAAAAAAGTAATCACAACTAGAACTTGAGGGCATTTGGGTGAGCCAGACATTCTCTACTTATTTTCCCCTTAAGACATTTTCAAATTTGCAGCACAGGCCACAGAGGCAGAGTAGAAAGTGATATCCTAACGGTCTAGAGCTTTCTTCAGTCTCCAGGATGTGCAGAAACAAAAAACTAGAGTGTGGAACTGTGGGGGTTCAGCCAGGATGGTGGGAAAAATTGTAAAATTATAGGAAATAAACACAAACCTTCTTGGAAGGCCTAGGGGTTTGCATAGCTTCAGTAAAGTGTTTGGCTGAAGGCAGCTGAATTCTCTTAAAAGCTTAGGACGTAGATACAGAGGAACGTAGAGGAGTTTATCTAAATAACTTGTTTACTCATGTGGTCCTAAAACTAACCTTTGATCATTTGCGCACAGGATGGCTCTCTTGATGGGAGGGCAACCAGGTTAATTACCCTCTAATAGTGTTGACTCAAAGCCTTTGTCATTTAATGTGTGCTGAATAAATGCCAGCAGGGCCAGCGAGTCAGGGCCATGGTTGCAACTCTTTACAGCACCCTCCTTGGTGTCTGCAAGTGGCCTGTACCCTCAACCAGACTGAGAGGCAAAATGTCTGTGTCAGTGTACATTATTCATCCATCATTGGGTCAAGGTCTGTGGGACAGAACCCCACATGGAACTACCAAAGTAGCCAGGACTTAATGGTCTGAGATCCTGAAGAAGCGGATTACTGAAAAGAAATGAGCCCAACATTCTGCACTTCTTTTCTACTTGAGGCACTTGCTGAATCTTAAGTTCAAATCAGTATCTGACCTTTACCTTTCCTGCAACCCCTTTTCAAATCACTTTCTCTCTGTGATCCAGCCATAATAGCTACCCCTCACTCTCCTTTCTGGTTTCCTCAGTGCACTGTTCTCTCTTTCTCTCTCACCACAAGAAGATTATTTGTTCTGCTCCAGTTAGATGGAATTATTAATTTCTATTCACCCTTAAAGTTATCTCCATAACCACACAGAAATTGCAGGACAGGTCTAAGACCCTGGCAAGAGGACATATAGATAGAAGGCTCCCAAGGTCACCCTGAGGGAAATGAAAATAAGAGATAAAGAGAGAAAGGATCTCTTACATGCCAACTAGAGAAGGCATCTGCGTGGACTGATAGATGACTTAATGAGAAGAGAAAAAATGTGTTTTGTACTATCTGCTGGATTCAAGTGTACATTAACAACAACTCATAACTTTCTAGTGTTGTACTGTATCTACACTTCTCCCTAAATACTGTAAACATAAGTAACAACCTAAAAATCCTCAGGGAGGCTTTCCTGATAGATCCTCTCCACTCACATTTCCCACCCAGATTAGGCCTGCCTCTTCAAGATGGTTAAATTTTATTAGCACAGAATTCCCATTTTCTGTAGCATTTATCTTAGTTTATAATTCTATATTTATCAGTGTTATTATTTGGTTATTGTGTCTCCATCACTAGGCTGTCCATGAGGCAAGACCCACATAGGTTTCTCCCTATATTGTGTTCACAGTGCCTAGTATTGTGCCAGACACCTAATAAATATTCACATATCTGCCAAACAGATGAGGAAGCTGGTATTCATCTTGACAGAATGTCAGCATCTACAGGGTGAAAGGCCTGGCTAAGTTAGATTGTTTTAAACATTGTGGCCTGTAAATAAGGATATGGTACCTTATTAGCGCCATAAAAAATAAAACCATTTTGGACAAATTTTATACAATTTGAAGCACTCAACTTATTAAACTACCTATGCAATCTTTAATATACAATTAATGAGGGCCCTTCATATACAGTCATAAAAAATACTCCATCTATGGCCTTAAGGCCTTATTGAGCAAGATAAGGAATAAACAGTACTCTATATCATAGAAGTACGCAGTGAACAGGAAAAAGCATGGGCTTTCCTGGAGTGGATCTGGACTCGTATCCCACTTCCGTTTCTTACCATCTATGTGACAATGGAGAGTAATTTAACATTTCTGAGTATTTTATGTAAGATGAAGATAGCATTTATCTCATGGGGTTGTAATGATTACATAAAGAAATGCAATCTTCTTAGCACAGAGTTGGTACACAATAAATGCTGTGAAGCTGGTATAATTGCAGACAGAATCTGAACTTTCTAATCAGGAGACCCAGGTTAGCACTCCTACTTGAAAATTTGTTACTGATTGACCAAGAGAAAGTTAGTTCACGAGACTCAATTTTATGAGACTCATTTCTTCTATCAGTAAATGGGCATGATAATACTAATAAATAACCTACAATTAAAATTTATCTGTAAAGTGCCTACTAAATTTTTTGGCAGAAAGTCGGCTTCAATAAACTATATGAATAAGGAGGAAGGGGGAGGGAAAGGAGAGAGAGAGAAGATGTTAGGCATGAGGTATCATATGTCGACACACAATGGAAATATATAGTAGACAATGGGAAAATGTGTGTCAATAATTCAGGCAACAGGTTTAATTGAATATATGGAGTTAGATCAATAAAAGTAATTTTTCCTATCATTTTCTTTCAATACACATTATTTATTTTCTCCAAGGCATTTATCACAATTTATAATTGCATACTTATTTGTTTACTAGAACCTTATCTCTTACAAATTGGTTTTTATGAGGGAGGAGTTATAACTGCTTTTTACTCCACATAGAGCACATAATAAGGGCTCAGCAATTATTGTTAAGAGAACTATCAACTGAAAATCTGTATCTATAACAGACAGGTCAGTCAGTCAGTGCTCAGTGGTGGAAAAGAAGAGCTATTAGAATATTGAAAGTCAAATAGAAATCAATACGGTTCATTAAGTTAACTACAGTTATTTTGACTTAATAAAACTGGTGAAAATATTTTAAAAGTTTAAATTAAAATGATATCCCCATGAGCTGATGCCAATATGAACAACATTTATGTTAACAACATTGTCTGATGTGTAGTAAATGAACAATAAATATTATTGAATGAATGACAAATTTATGAAATCAATTGTAGTCCATGTGTAATGATTTTATTAAAAGCCTATTTTTAAGATGTATCGTAAGTCATAAGAAATATTTCAAAATGTACCAGTTAACCAAGGAAAATAAAACAGAGAGAACGAGTAGAGAAAAATGCAAGAATTACAACTATTGTCAAACATAGCATTAGTTGCAAAGTTCATTTTGTCTTATAGCCACATATAGCATCAGAAAGAAAAAGAAGTTTAAATCAGGAATCCTTAGGAAAGTTTTCAGCATGTCACCAAAACAACAGATGGTATCCAATAGAAATAGTGATAAGAACCAACTGAAAAATCACATCAGAAAAAAGTCAAAAGAAAGAAAAGGGGAAAAAATACTCTAGCCTAGAGAATAAAATAGGCCCACAAAATGTTAATATGTAAAAAAAAAAAGAAGCCAACCAATGAAACTTTTTATCAAAACAGCATAAATCCTGCCAAGAAAAAAAACTATAAAAAATTTTGATTAGAGGACCAACAAAATTATTTTAATTTTTTTAATCAACAAATTAGATAATATAATGTACGTGGATTTTCATATCTTAAGAAAATTTACATACCAATAAGAAATCTCTGGTTTTAAAACATGTTGGAGGGAGGTAGAACACAAACAAATATATAATCAATAAAATAATGAGAGATAAAATAAAATAGTTTCTTTTTAAGTACTAAATCAATACCTAATTAAATAATTTGGAAATAATAGGAGCAAAAATTGTGTAAAGGATCTTTTGGATTTTTTTCTCCATATACCGATTAAGAAACCTGTCCCAAGGAATTGAAAAATTTTACCCATGATAAAATTTTAAAAATATATGGAAAAGAAAAATTAATTCAATATGGCATGATTTTTAAATGAAATTATCTTCTCTTTATAAGGAGTCTAATATATACCAAGTAACATGCTAGGCACTTAGGGGATGGGGAAGAATAAGTCAGTTATGTTTCCCGCCCTTGTAAGTTTACAGTCTAACGAAACAGGAATTTAATAGACAAACACATTAATAAATAACAGATTGTGTTACATGCCATCAAAACAGGAATAGGGTACTATAAGACAGCTAGGGGAGCCCTGAAGCCTTTTAGGATATTATAAATTGCCTGAAGAAATTAACAGCTTGGAATACAGCAGTGAGAAAGGACATGCAGAGAAAATACATAGAAGTATTTTTGCACTGGGATTTGTTGATTTTTTAAAATAGATTGAATGCGGGAAGAAAATGTAAAAAAATTCAAGGATGAGCTAGCAACTAGTTAGATGACTTTAGTCATTTACTACAATGGGGGACAACTAGACATAGGAATCTAGAGCATGGAGAAGCAGTAAGGATGGAAGACTTAATCTTTTTTTTTTTTTTTTTTTTTTTTAATTGGAGACGGAGTCTTGCTCTGTCACCCAGGCTGGAGTGCAGTGGCGCGATCTTGGCTCAGTGAGACCTTTGCCTCCCGGGTTCACGCCATTCTCCTGACTCAGCCTCCTGAGTAGCTCGGACTACAGGCGCCCGCCACCACGCTCTGCTAATTTTTTTGTATTTTTAGTAGAGACAGGGTTTCACCGTGTTAGCTAGGATGGCCTCAATCTCCTCACCTCGTGATCCGCCCACCTCGGTCTCCCAGAGTGCTAGGATTACAGGCTTGAGCCACCGGGCCTGGCTGGAAGATTTAATCTTACTGTGCCATCAATATATATTTTAAATTATTAGTGGTTGAGTTTCCTGGGAAGAAAGCATAGAAAAGGAACACAGATTCAAAATCAAATCCAGAGGAATTCCCACATGTAGTGATAGAAGTGGAAAAAACTAGGCAAACACAAGGGAAAAGAGGTAGAAGAAAATGAAGAGAGTAAGTCTTTTGTGGCTTCTTGCAAGAATCGGCCCAATTTTTAAAAGGAAGGAGTGGTCAGTTGAGCCAAATGCTGCCCAGAATATGCTAAGCTCACTCCCACCTGCTACAACCCACTCCTCCTGCCACTTTCAGCCTGACTCAGGAATAAAATAAATCGCTAAGTGTGTTTCAAATTTATCAAACATAAATAGGTCCCAAGTATGTGGGCCTTAAAAAACAGTAAGACCCACATATAGAAGGACAATGTGAATGAATAAAAAATTGCCAATTTTCAGCTATAGATAGTAATCTGGGATAATTTAAATTAAATGAACATTTTACTACATGCCAAAGTAAACTTCAGAGAGTTGTTAAATGTTTTTTAAACATTGCTGAAAAGTGAATAGAAAAGAGAATAGAATATCAGATCTATGAAAGAATAACTTTCTCAGATTTGAAGCAAAGAAAAAATAATGAAGGAAAATATCAACAGATTTTAATATACATTCACTTAGAACTCCCAATCAACGAAAATTAGTAACTCAGATAAAAAGCACGTGTAGGAGAAAATATTCTGAAGTTGTAATGGTTGTATTTACTGAGACTTTACTGGATCAGTCACAAGCAGGTAACAACTGATTTATTCTTTCCCACCACTTTTCCTGATTGATCAGATCTCAAAGCTATTTGCAGTCACTTGCAGAAAGTAAAAGTTCAATTCAGTCTAATATCAAAACTTCAGATCATCAGCTAATGACATTCTTCTTCCCTCCTCCAGTTTTGGCCTGGCCTGGACTCAGAAACCCACAGGAAGGAAAAGAATATAAGCAGCTTCTCCACATTTTCTTCTCTCCACCTCTTTGTAACTATTCTCTAGCTGCTATTTTGGTCCCTCTAGAGTTGGGTCTGCAGGAGTAAATTAAGAGAAAGGGACAGCATACTATGGCTAATGAGCTGTCTCTGACATCAGGACTGCTTGTTTTTTTCCCAGGGCATTTTGGGAAACTTCTTGGTTCATTGAAAGCAGACGATGTTATCTTATGCTGGCTTTTAAGACAAACTTCCTCAGCTCCCTACCTTCTGAGGCTTCACAGTATGGATATTCTATCTATTGGAAAGTTTCCCCCAACCCAGAAGACTTGTTTCTCCTGAAGGTGAGTCTTCCAGAGCAGAATCTCTTTCAAGATGATACAGTTGGCTTCCCTTCATCCAGTTCATTTGGTTTGCTGGAAAACTCAAGCATCTTTGCTCCCCCTGTGGGTAATTCAGCCAGTTCTTCTACATTCATAGGATCTAACCAGCCAAGCGGTCACTTTTGGACTGCTCAGGCCTGGGTTGGGTAGCAGTTCCTGTTTCCCTTAAATTTCAGGGGACACAAGACACTTCCCCTCTCAAAGTAGATTTCTTAAAGCTTCTCCAGCTTTGCTTGAGGGGGAGAAATATCCCTTATGCTACTCCATGAGGAATGAGAGAGGGAATGCCACAACACACACACACAACTCACTCTCCATTTCTCTTTTACCCCAAGATAGCCTTTGTAACTGGCCTGTTGTGTATAATGTTGTTTTCACCAGTACTCTGAGACCATGAGAAAATGCACAGTTAGCATGCTGCTTCTTTGTCAGGGTTGGGGTGGGTCCTTTTACATTGCTGGTAGCAATTGTATATCAGTACAACCTTTTAGAAAGAATTGCAAGGCCTAGTAATTCTGCTGGAAATACTACTCAAAAAAACCATGAAAAGGTCTATGCATATAGATGTCCACCATAGTATTCATTGTCTAAAGCAGTTCCCAGATGACAAATGTCTGCTAATGCTAAATCATAAGGAGAAGTTTGTTTTCTCAGAAACTTACATTAATAAGTATTTTACTCACCCTATCTTACTTTTAACTTTTGCTTGTGAGGACCCTCACTCTTCCCCACTAGTCTTGACTTCCTAATCTTATTTTCATTGCTGTAGGTCCAAATTTTGTTGGAACTTTGTTACATATGACATTATTTTGTTAGTTCTCTCAAGCAACTTATGGACAACAGCAGTTACAAAAGAAATAATGAATGAGGAAACCCGGGCAAGAACACTCAACTGTCCAAAAAGAATAGTGAAACTGACTGAGGCAGCAGTCACTGTCAATCAAAAACATCACATTGCCCTACCCAGACCACCACAACAATTTAATCAGAATCTGTAGGGGTGAGCTGAGGCTTCATAATTTCTTTAACCCCTCCCATGGGTGATCCTAATGTGTAGCCAAATTTGAGAATTACCATTATAGAGATTATCATCTAGAGAAAAAAAGAGACAGGCAAAAGAGCACATGAATAATATATGTATTACAGAGCCAATCAAAATTTTAAAAGATGAAGAACAGATAGAAAAACATGGTATAACCTCTAAACACAGCACACAAAGGCCTTTATCATCTCATCTCTACTTACACTATCCCATTTGTTGCTCCTTTCGTGGTCCTTCCCATCCTGTGTTAGAACCACACTAACCTTCTCAGGTACCTAAACATGCTAGGCCCTCTTGGGCTCAGCCTGATTTCCTTCTTCATCTACCTAGATCATTCCTTCTCCCAGCTAACAGATGAGGTGTATTCCCCTACAAATGGCCTCTCTGACAACAGAGCAAGACTCCGTCTCAAAAAAAAAAAAAAAAAAAAAGGCCTCCCTGACCATCCAGGCTGACCTGGATGCCTATGTATATCATAGCACTTCCTGCTAAAAACAGGTCGGGTCACACTGTATTGTAACTGTTAGTTAATTTATATTTCAGTTTTTATCATTTTGAAAGCAGGAACACTGTCTTCATTTCATCTCTGAATCCTAAAATCTATCAATGTGACTCACACAGAGGAAGTGTTCAATAAATGTTGGGTTGAATTTTTTAATGCATGTAATATAAATAATCATCAAATACAAAATTGTAACTATGAAAACATTTTTGGATTGGAGATTTATATATTAGAAGAAGGAGGAAAAGAAAAAATGAGTGACAGAGAAAGAAAACAAAGAAAGCAAAGAAGAAAGAGAAAGGAGGAGAGAGGGAGGGAGGACAAGATGGAGGGAGGAACGGAAGAAAAAAAACTAATACAGAATACCTTGTAATTGACAATAATTATAATTTCATTTCATTCACACAGAATTCTCTGGGGTAAATACTATTTTTCTTATCTCACAGATGATTAAACTGAGGCCAAGAGAATTAAATCATTTATTCAACTTTGGAAAGTTTATAAGTACTGTATTCAGGTTTTGAATCAAAGTTTATAAGATCAAAAATAGCTAACATTTTCAGAACTAAAATAGTTATTTTTTAACCTTGATTTAAGAGAAATGTTTCATGGGCTGGAGGCTACACGCAGGGTGAAGTACCAGCAGATAAGAAAGTCAACACAGGTCTATTTTCTATAATGCTCAAAAATAAATCCACTCACATACAAATCCACAGTTGCAGTCCTTGTGGAGAAAATTCAGCAAAACCGTATTACTGAAAAAGTATCACAGTGATTAATTATTTTCTGCATCTACCATTCTATGTTTAAGCTGCCATTAAAAGTCTATCACATTCAACACTGTTTAACAGAATTTCTTTGCTAGAGTGTTATTAATACATAACCATTCTGCAGATGAGATTTTCAGGACCAAAGCTGAATTTCTTCAACTTCCTAAGACTAAGTTCATCAAAATTGAAACAAAATAGGTTGTATCTATATCTCTGTGCTTATGGTTTGTGATAGCCTACAAACAACAAGAAGTTGTGAGATTTCATTACATGTGTTAGAAACCAACAAAAGAAGCTATCTTAAATCCACAAGCAAAATCTATAATATATAACCATAAGTATTAAGAAAGACGCTTTGAGAAATAGAAGAGGGCACACAAAAATATGAAAAGATATGCCATGTTCAAGGATTGGAAGAATCAATATTGTTAAAATGTCCATACTACCCAAAGCAATCTACAGATTTCATGAAATCTCTAAATATCAATGACATTTTTCACAGAAATAGAAAAAAAATCCTAAAATTTATATGGAACCACAAAATACCGAGGCTAGCCAAAACTTTCTTAAGCAGAAATAACAAAACTGGAGGAATCACATTACCTCACTTCAAATTTTACTACAGAGCTATGGTATTTGAAACGGCATGGTAATGGCATAAAAACAAACACATAAACCAGTGGAACTGAATAGAGATCCCAGAAATAAATCCATACATTTATGGTGAGCTCATTTTTGACAAAGGTGCCAAGAACATACATTGAGGAAAGGACAGTCTCTTCAATAAACGGTGCTGGAAAAACTGGGTATCCAAATGCAGAAGAATGAAAATAGACCCCTATGTCTCACCATATAAAGAAACCAAACCAAAATGGATTAAAATGGATTAAAGGCTTAAAGCTAAGACCTCAAACTATGAAACTACTAAAAAAACAAGAAACAAAAAAAAAAAAAACATTGGGGAAACTCTCCAAGACATCAGTCTGGGCAAAGACTTCTTAAGTAATATCCCACAAGCACAGGCAACCAAAGCAAAAATGGACAGATTAGATCACATCAAGCTAAAAAACTTCTGCATAGAAAAGGATACAATCAATAAAGTGAAGAGACAACCCACAGAATGGGAGAAAATATCTGCTAACTACTCATCTGAAAAGGGATTCCTAATCAGAATATATAAGAAGCTCAAACAACTCTAACGAAAAAATTTTGATAATCTAATTTTTTAAATGGGCAAAAAATCTGAATAGGTATTTCTCAAAAGAAGACATACAAATGGCAAACAGGTATATGAAAAGGTGCTCAACATCACTGGTCATCAAAGAAACGTAAATCAAAACTATGAGACATCATTTCACTCCAGTCAAAACGGTTTTTATCCAAAAGCCAGGCAGTGACAAATGCTGACAAGGATATGGAGATAAAGGAACTTTTTGAGGGGAGGAGCCAAGATGGCCGAATAGGAACAGCTCTGGTCTACAGCTCCCAGCATGAGCGACTCAGAAGACAGGTGATTTCTGCATTTCCATCTGAGGTACTGGGTTCATCTCACTAGGGAGTGCCAGACAGTGGGTGCAGGTCAGTGGGTGCGTGCACCGTGCACAAGCCGAAGAAGGGTGAGGCACTGCCTCACTCAGGAAGCGCAAGGGGTCAGGGAGTTCCCTTTCCTAGTCAAAGAAAGGGGTGACAGACAGCACCTGGAAAATCGGGTCACTCCCACCCAAATACTGCGCTTTTCCGACGGGCTTAAAAAACGGCACACCAGGAGATTATATCCCGCACCTGGCTCAGAGGGTCCTACTCCCACGGAGTCTCGCTGATTGCTAGCACAGCAGTCTGAGATCAAACTGCAAGGCAGCAGTGAGGCTGGGGGAGGGGTGCCCGCCATTGCCCAGGCTTGCTTAGGTAAACAAAGCAGCTGAGAAGCTCGAACTGGGTGGAGCCCACCACAGTTCAAGGAGACCTGCCTGCCTCTGTAGTCTCCACCTCTGGGGGCAGGGCACAGACAAACAAAAACACAGCAGTAACCTCTGCAGACTTAAATGTCCCTGTCTGACAGCTTTGAAGAGAGCAGTGGTTCTCCCAGTACACAGCTGGAGATCTGAGAACCAGCAGACTGCCTCCTCAAGTGGGTCCCTGACCCCTGACCCCCGAGCAGCCTAACTGGGAGGCACTCCCCAGCAGGGGCAGACTGACACCTCACACGGCCGGGTACTCCAACAGACCTGCAGCTGAGGGTCCTGTCTGTTAGAAGGAAAACTAACAAACAGAAAGGACATCCACACCAAAAACCCATCTGTACATCACCATCATCAAAGACCAAAAGTAGATAAAACCACAAAGATGGGGAAAAAACAGAGCAGAAAAACTGGAAACTCTAAAAAGCAGAGTGCCTCTCCTCCTCCAAAGGAACGCAGTTCCTCACCAGCAACGGAACAAAGCTGGACGGAGAATGACTTTGACGAACTGAGAGAAGAAGGCTTCAGATGATCAAATTACTCCCAGCTATGGGAGGATATTCAAACCAAAGGCAAAGAAGTTGAAAACCTTGACAAAAATTTAGAAGAATGTATAACTAGAATAACCAATACAGAGAAGTGCTTAAAGGAGCTGATGGAGCTGGAAACCAAGGCTCGAGAACTACGTGAAGAATGCAGAAGCCTCAGGAGCCGATGCAATCAAATGGAAGAAAGGGTATCAGCCATGGAAGATGAAATGAATGAAATGAAGTGAGAAGGGAAGTTTAGAGAAAAAAGAATAAAAAGAAACGAACAAAGCCTCCAAGAAATATGGAACTATGTGAAGAGACCAAATCTACGTCTGACTGGTGTACCTGAAAGTGACGGGGAGAATGGAACCAAGTTGGAAAACACTCTGCAGGATATTATCCAGGAGAACTTACCCAATCCAGCAAGGCAGGCCAACATTCAGATTCAGGAAATACAGAGAATGCCACAAAGATACTCCTCAAGAAGAGCAACTCCAAGTCACATAATTGTCAGATTCACCAAAGTTGAAATGAAGGAAAAAATGTTAAGCGCAACCAGAGAGAAAGGTCGGGTTACCCTCAAAGGGAAGCCCATCAGACTAACAGCGGATCTCTCGGCAGAAACTCTACAAGCCAGAAGAGAGTGGGGGCCAATATTCAACATTCTTCAGGAAAAGAATTTTCAACCCAGAATTTCATATCCAGCCAAACTAAGCTTCATAAGTGAAGGAGAAATAAAATACTTTACAGACAAGCAAATGCTGAGAGATTTTGTCACCACCAGGCCTGCCCTAAAAGAGCTCCTGAAGGAAGGGCTAAACATGAAAAAGAACAACTGGTACCAGCCGTGGCAAAATCATGCCAAAATGTAAAGACCATCGAGACTGGGAAGAAACTGCATCAACTAACGAGCAAAATAACCAGCTAACATCATAATGACAGGATCAAATTCACACAGAACAATATTAACTTTAAATGTAAATGGACTAAATGCTCCAATTAAAAGACACAGACTGGCAAATTGGATAAAGAGTCAAGACCCATCAGTGTGCTGTATTCAGGAAACCCATCTCACGTGCACAGACACACATAGGCTCAAAATAAAAGGATGGAGGAAGATCTACCAAGCAAATGGAAAGCAAAAAAAAGGCAGGGGTTGCAATCCTAGTCTCTGATAAAACACACTTTAAACCAACAAAGATCTAAAGAGACAAAGAAGGCCATTACATAATGGTAAAGGGATCAATTCAACAAGAAGAGCTAACTATCCTAAATATATATGCACCCAATACAGAAGCACCCAGATTCATAAAGCAAGTCCTGAGTGACCTACAAAGAGACTTCGACTCCCAAACAATAATAATGGGAGACTTTAACACCCCACTGTTCACATTAGAGAAATCAACGAGACAGAAAGTTAACAAGGATATCCAGGAATTGAACTCAGCTCTGCACCAAGCAGACCTAACAGACATCTACAGAACTCTCCACCCCAAATCAACAGAATATACCTTTTTTTCAGCACCACACCACACCTATTCCAAAATTGACCACATAGTTGGAAGTAAAGCTCTCCTCAGCAAATGTAAAACAACAGAAATTATCACAAACTGTCTCTCAGACCACAGTGCAATCAAACTAGAACTCAGGATTAAGAAACTCACTCAAAACCGCTCAACTACATGGAAACTGAACAACCTGCTCCTGAATGACTACTGGGTACATAATGAAATGAAGGCAGAAATAAAGATGTTCTTTGAAACCAATGAGAACAAAGACACAACATACCAGAAACTCTAGGATGCATTCAAAGCAGTGTGTAGAGGGAAATTTATAGCACTAAATGCCCACAAGAGAAAGCAGGAAAGATCCAAAATTGACAACCTAACATCACAATTAAAAGAACTAGAAAAGCAAGAGCAAACACATTCAAAAGCTAGCAGAAGGCAAGAAATAACTAAAATCAGAGCAGAACTGAAGGAAATAGAGACACAAAAAAACCCTTCAAAAAATTAATGAATCCAGGAGCTGGTTTTTTGAAAGGATCAACAAAATTGATAGACCGCTAGCAAGACTAATAAAGAAAAAAGAGAGAAGAATCAAATAGATGCAATAAAAAATGATAAAGGGGATATCACCACCGATCCCACAGACATACAAACTACCATCAGAGAATACTACAAACACCTCTACGCAAATAAACTAGAAAATCTAGAAGAAATGGATAAATTCCTCGACACATACACCTTCCCAAGACTAAACCAGGAAGAAGTTGAATCCCTGAATAGAACAATAACAGGAGCTGAAATTGTGGCAATAATCAATAGCTTACCAACCTAAAAGAGTCCAGGACCAGATGGATTCACAGCTGAATTCTACCAGAGGTACAAGGAGGAACTGGTGCCATTCCTTCTGAAAATATTCCAATCAATAGAAAAAGAGGGAATCCTCCCTAACTCATTTTATGAGGCCAGCATCATCCTGATATCAAAGCTGGGCAGAGACGCAACCAAAAAAGAGAATTTTAGACCAATATCCTTGACGAACATTGATGCAAAAATCCTCAATAAAATACTGGCAAACCAAATCCAGCAGCACATCAAAAAGCTTATCCACCATGATCAAGTGGGCTTCATCCCTGGGATGGAAGGCTGGTTCAATATATGCAAATCAATAAATGTAATCCAGCATGTAAACAGAACCAAAGACAAAAACCACATGATTATCTCAATAGATGCAGAAAATGCCTTTGAGAAAACTCAACAACCTTCATGCTAAAAACTCTCAATAAATTAGGTATTGATGGGACGAATCTCAAAATAATAAGAGCTATCTATGATAAATCCACAGCCAATATCATACTGAATGGGCAAAAACTGGAAGCATTCCCTTTGAAAACTAGCACAAGACAGGGATGCCCTCTCTCATCACTCCTATTCAACATAGTGTTGGAAGTTCTGGCCAGGGCAATTAGGCAGGAGAAGGAAATAATGGATATTCAATTAGGAAAAGAGGAAGTCAAATTGTCCCTGTTTGCAGACGACATGATTGTATGTCTAGAAAACCCCATTGTCTCAGCCCAAAATCTCCTTAAGCTGATAAGCAACTTCAGCAAAGTCTCAGGATACAAAATCAATGTATAAAAATCACAAGCACTCTTTTACAGCAACAACAGACAAACAGAGAGCCAAATCATGAGTGAACTCCCATTCACAATTGCTTCAAAGAGAATGAAATACTTAGGAATCCAACTTACACGGGACGTGAAGGACCTCTTCAAGGAGAATTACAAACCACTGCTCAAGGAAATAAAAGAGGATACAAACAAATGGAAGAACATTCCATGCTCATGGGTAGGAAGAATCAATATCGTGAAAATGGCCATACTGCCCAAGGTAATCTACACATTCAATGCCATCCCCATCAAGCTACCAATGACTTTCTTCACAGAATTGGGAAAAACTACTTTAAAGTTCATATGGAACCAAAAAAGAGCCCGCATCGCCAAATTAATCCTAAGCCAAAAGAACAAAGCTGGAGGTATCACAGTACCTGACTTCAAACTATACTACAAGGCTACAGTAACTAAAACAGCATGGTACTGGTACCAAAACAGAGATATAGATCAATGGAACAGAACAGAGCCCTCAGAAATAACGCCACATATCTACAACTATCTGATCTTTGACAAACCTGACAAAAACAAGCAATGGGAAAGGATTCCCTATTTAATAAATGGTTCTGGGAAAACTGGCTAGCCATATGTAGAAAGCTGAAACTGGATCCCTTCCTTACACCTTATACAAAAATCAATTCAAGATGGATTAAAGACTTAAACGTTAGACCTAAAACCATAAAAACCCTAGAAGAAAACCTAGGCATTACCATTCAGGACATAGGCATGGGCAAGGACTTCGTGTCTAAAACACCAAAAGCAATGGCAACAAAAGCCAAAATTGACAAATGGGATCTAATTAAACTCAAGAGCTTCTGCACAGCAAAAGAAACTACCATCAGAGTGAACAGGCAACCTACAAAATGGGAGAAAATTTTCGCAACCTACTCATCTGACAAAGGGCTAATATCCAGAATCTACAATGAACTCAAACAAATTTACAAGAAAAAAACAACCCTATCAAAAAGTGGGTGAAGGAGATGAACAGACACTTCTCAAAAGAAGACATTTATGCAGCCAAAAAACACATGAAAAAAAGCTCACCATCACTGGCCATCAGAGAAATGCAAATCAAAACCACAATGAGATACCATCTCACACCAGTTAGAATGGCAATCATTAAAAAGTCAGGAAACAACAGGTGCTGGAGAGGATGTGGAGAAATAGGAACACTTTTACACTGTTGGTGGGACTGTAAACTAGTTCAACCATTGTGGAAGTCAGTGTGGCGATTCCTCAAGGATCTAGAACTAGAAATACCATTTGACTCAGCCATCTCATTACTGGGTATATACCCAAAGGACTATATATAATGCTGCTATAAAGACACATGCACACGTATGTTTATTGTGGCATTATTCACAATAGCAAAGTCTTGGAACCAACCCAAATGTCCAACAATGATAGACTGGATTAAGAAAATGTGGCACATAGACACCATGGAATACTATGCAGCCGTAAAAAATGATGAGTTCATGTCCTTTGTAGGGACATGGATGAAATTGGTAATCATCATTCTCAGTAAACTATCGCAAGAACAAAAAACCAAACACCGCATATTCTCACTCATAGGTGGGAATTGAACAATGAGAACACACGGACACAGGAAGGGGAACATCACACTCTGGGGACTGTTGTGGGGTGGGGGGAGGGGGGAGGGATAGCATTGGGAGATGTACCTAATGCTAGATGACGAGTTAGTGGGTGCAGCGCACCAGCATGGCACATGATACATATGTAATTAACCTGCACATTGTGCACATGTACCCTAAAACTTAAAGTAAAATAATAATAAATAAATAAATAAATAAATAAATAAATAAAAAGGAACTTTTATATACTGTTGGTGGGAATGTAAATTAGTACAACCGCTATGGAGAACAGTTTGGAAGTTCCTCAAAAAACTAAAAATAGAGCTACCATATAATCCAGCAATGCCATTCCATGGTATATACCCAAAAGAAAGGAAATCAGTATATCAAAGAGATAACTTCACTTCCATGCTTATTGCGGCACTATTCACAATAGCCGAGACTGAATCAACATAAGTGTCCATCAACAGATGAAAGGATAAAGAAAATGTAGTATGTATACACAATGGAGTACTATTCAGCCAAAAAAATGAATGAGATCCCGTCATTTGCAACAACATGGATGGAACTGGAGGTCATTATGCTACATGAAATAAGCCCACTACGGAAAAACAAATATTGCATGGTCTCACTTATTTGTGAGAGCTAAAAATTAAAACAATTGAACTCATGGAGATAGAGAGTAAAAGGATGGTTACTAGAGGCTGGGAAGGGTAATGGGTAGAGGGGAGGTGCAAGGGGGTAGGGATGGTTAATGGGTACAAATAAATTGTTAGGGTGAATAAGACCTAGTATTTGCTAGCAAAATGGGGTAACTATTTTAGCAAATAATTTAATTGTACATTTTAAAATAACTAAAAGAGTACAGTTGAATTATTTAAAACACGAAGGGTAAATATTTGAGGTGATGGATACCCCATTTACCCTGATGTGATTATTATGCATTACATACCTCTACCAAAGTATCTCATGTAACTCATAAATGTGAACACATATTGTGCACCCAAACAAATTAAAAATTAAAAAAAAACCTTTTCTTAAAAAAGGAAAGATGCCTTGAAAATTAGGGGTAAACACCTATGATATGCACAGAGAGTGCAAAGCGGAATTCACTCACATTCCATTTTCTCTGGAACCCCAAAACCTGCTAAAGACGGGAGATTTCAAAAATAAGCACAAGACCCTTTCTTTCTTAATTTTATTGGAGGAAACTGAGGCTCAATACATAAGCCTATTGCCCAAGCATTCATGACTAGAGGTAGACCAGTCAGCATTCAGCTCATTAAGAGCCAATCCCATCTTTATACTAAACTATAGTGTATCTCTCCATATTCATTTCTCTTTTTTTATTATTATACTTTAAGTTATAGGGTACATGTGCACAACGTGCAGGTTTATTACATAGGTATACATGTGCCACGTTGGTTTGCTGTACCCATCAAATCGTCATTTACATTAGGTATATCTCCTAATGCTATCCCTCCCCCAGCTCCCCACCCCCCGACAGCCCCAGTGTGTGATGTTCCCTGCCCTGTGTCCAAGTGTTCTCATTGTTCAATTTCCACCTATGGGTGAGAACATGCAGTGTTTGCCATTTCTCTAGCCTTACAAAATCACAGCCCAAAACTCCTAGATATATCTGCTCTGTTTATTTTATTCCTCTTCCTCCTTTGGTCAAAAGAGAGTTTTCTTAAGTCTGTATTTTGTTTTTATTTCTTGTAACGTACAGTTTCTAGAAATGTTGTCATATTTCTCCTTATATTTTAGTCATACAATATAAACTTATATAAATATATATAAAATATATATAATCAACAAGTTTACACAGAACACTGTGTAAAACGATTATACTGGATTACTTATAATAGCAAATTTTTGCATTGAGATAAACAGCTCACTATTATTATGGAACACTGACTTAGGTAAGATGAGTAAATGAGGAACTAGACATACTGCTTGATATTGGAAACATAATGTTAGTGGATAAAAAAGGCAAAGGAAAAAAATGATTAAAGAGATAGTAAAAGTGTATCTAACCATCCCCAGTGATTTATAATATCTTTACCCTGACATATAACTTCTCAGGTACTAATAGAACTTGCAAGTGAAATTATTGAACCACAGCTGGCAATATTTAAGAAAATGGTCAAAAGCTGGAGAATGTTCTTGGGAGCAATGGGGAAGGAAGTAGAACTGTCTACCAAGAGAGTATTCAAGTTTCTCAAACTCAAATGCCTCTAGGGACAGACTAGTAGTGTAAATGAGGGAGGCGGGCAAGCAGGGAATGTGGTAAACTGAGAACACAGGCTCTGTCTAGAATAAGCAGCACTAGTCCGTTTCAGTTAATTGTTAACATGAGGGAATGTGGGAATTAATTACCAGATCTTATAATTTTTCAAGAGCAGTAAAAAAATCCACAATTTTTATGTAAATAGTCATCATATTGAAAAAGTACCAAAAAAAGATCAGATGACAAAATTCTGCCTATGCTGAATTCAGATGTGAGCCACCAAGTTATAGAGGTCTGCTGTTTCTTCCAGTTGGAAATGAGAAAGATAAGCTATCCTTCAGATTTCTAAAGTTGGCATACAATAAAATGAATCAGAGATATCCAAAGTCATCTTAAAGTAAAGGAAAGGCTCCCAGGCAACAGCAAGACTTGACTGAATTAACGAATATACCCTGAAAAAGACTTGTTGATTCAAAGATGCTTGGTATGTCTGAACACAGAAAATCACAGTCTGATTCTAGAACACAGGAGAAAGAGTTTTCTGGTTCACGGACTTGAATAATTCATTCCTAAACTAAGGTGTTCAGCTTGAGGAGATTGTTGCAGCTGCCTTCTGCCATTAAATGCTTGGTTTAATTTCATATATACCAAGCTAATCTTCTAAGTAAAATGTAATGTTCTGTAAATCTAAATGCAGGACACCAGTCTCCACGAGAGGGAAGCATCGTTATAAATTGACAAGATGACAGTTCGGTTTGTACATCTCTCTCCAGGAAGACTTGTTAAAGGAAGTGTACCCCTGAGAAACAGACCCATTCACAGGGTTCTCAAAGCTAAACAACCGAATCTAGATTTTGGTAAATTCACTAAGGCATACCCTCTGAGTTGTCTTGGTGGACACTAGAGTAAGACTTTTTCCTAGATCTACCCAAATTTACCACTCACCAATTTTTTAATTTCATTATTACAAAAAAACTAAAACTGTTGTTGAAGTGTTCCCACAGGGGGAAAAAAGAGGCCAAGAGATTCTACAAACAAAAGAATGGTGAGTTTAACATCAACCTCAAGCACAATTCCAGAAAGAAATGATGGTTTGTAAATATTTTAGAGAAATAACAACATGTATTTAGTAAGTATAATTTTAAAAATAATAATAAACTCACTGACTGAAACATTTGAGAAATATGGTAGACAAAGTGTACCTAAATTTGAGAAATACTGATTACTAAAGAATCCTCATTAGAGATTTTTAACCATTCTCCTTCATTCCTTACTTCGATACACAAATAATTTTTATGATACTTTCAGATCACAAGACTACATAAAGAAATATAATGGATGATTTAAGTGAGAGCAACAATGGAATAAGTCAAAGTTACATGTATTTGTCTTAAATCTAAAATTATTCTTTCCAGTTTTTCAAGCCAAATGCCTAAAATAGCATAAATTATCAAAATATATGTATAATTGAGAAATTTAAAACCTGTGAATATTTGATGGCAATAAGATCAAATTGAGTAAATACCGTAATTAATGGAATCTCAGCTCAATAAAACTGAATTTTTTTCATATAGGAAAAGGATGATAATTAGTCACTATTCTCTGTGAAGTCAAACCATGTCCAGATCTATATTTAGGCCCAAATACCCTTTCTTACAAGGCAGAAAAGCTTATGGAACTCATTTGGAAGAGAGGAAACAAGACAACGAAGGGCAACCAAACCAAGTTATGTGAAGAACAACAGAAGGAACTGCGGATATTGGTCTGTCAGATGGAGAAAATCAAACATAAGTAAGACACATCTAATATCTAAAGATAGCATAAGGACACAATGTGGATTTGTATAGTATGGTCACAAGGAATAGAACATGGAACATGGTAGAAGTTTCAGAAAAACATATTTTAGCTCACTGTAAGGAAGGATTTTTCCATAGGGAGACTTGCCAACGGACAAAATGGACTGCCCCAGGACGCAAAAGGATACTCCTCCTTGAATATATGTGTTTGGGTGCTGAATAACTATTTAGTACAACTGTTACAGATGGGTTTCAAAAATTGAATGGCTCATTGGATTTGGCCAGTAGTTTTTTAAAAAAAAACTTTTCTAAGAAACTTGGTGCCTGAGGGATTTCCTCATACATATGAATATAATTTAATTTTAAAAATACTTGTTCAGGCCAGGCATGGTGGCTCATGCCTGTAATCCCATCCCGGCACGTTGGGAGGCCGAGGCGGGTGGATCAAGAGATCGAGGTCAGGAGATCGAGACCATCCTGGCTAACACGGTGAAACCCTGTCTCTACTAAAAATACAAAATCAAAATTAGCCAGGCGTGGTGGCGGGGGCCTGTAGTCCCAGCTACTTGGAAGGCTGAGGTGGGAGAATGGAGTGAACCCAGGAGGCGGAGCTTGCAGTGAGCCGAGATGGCGCCACTGCACTCCAGCCTGGGTGACAGAGGGAGACTCTGTCTCAAAAAAAAAAGAAAAAGAAAATACTTGTTCATCTATTTTCACAATTTTGGCTTTATAAACACACTGAAATGCGTTAAATATAAATATTTTCCATATACCAGTGTGTTTTTCTGTGCCACCAGCCATCCCATTTGGGTGATATTCTGGCAGGTGTTTTCCCCAGTAAGTAGGTGCCACACATTCGGCTAACTGCTAGAACCACCGCCATGGTGTATCGCTGCAGCACGTGCTCTCTGACAGCCATAGTTGTACAATAACAAGGGAACATACAATAAATCGTGTCCTGAAAACATAGAGCTTATTTTAGTGCTTATTTGGAGTTCTTGGTGCTTTGACTGGGTAAAGAATGAGACCTGTTTTTAGTTATAGTTACCAATTTAATCTTGAACACAAAATTCCCTCTCGCTACTGTTTCAAGCTTATGTATCTGTTCAATAAAGAGAATAAAGACATTGTGAGGCACTCCTTTAAAGGACAGTTATCATTTGCATCTCCTTATCTGTGTGACTCAGGATATTCCCCATGCTTTAAAACCAAGTCATGATGTAGAACTAAATTATACATTGAGGCAGCCAGAGAACAGTAACCAACACGTATACTCTTCAATTTCACATGTGATCATCAGGTGGTATTAGACTCACTGACTGATGTTATAATAAGAAAATCATTGTAAATCTGAACATTTATGATATTTTAGGCTGTTAAAATGTCATTTTATCTGTTTAAATGCTGTAGATTCTGAATAAAATTTTATATCTAAAATGAGTTTTCTGGTGTTTAAAAATGTATAGAAACCACTTGCATAATCATTAAGTTACCTTAAAACCTGTAGGCCTATAATTTTATGTGATGTAATATTGATTGTAAGATAACTCTAGTTTGTCTTTACTAAGACTTATAAATGATTTTCTAAAAAGGGATAGCTCTAACTTAATTCAAATAGTAACACAGTGTTTCAATACTCTAAGAAGAGAGATAATATTTTTAAATGCATCTCTATGCTTATAAATCCCCATTTCTCTTCATTTATACTTAAATTTACAACATGTAGGTCATTGAATTTTACCCTGCCCATTATGTAAATTATAAATGAGGTATAATTTAAACCTAAATTTATTTTGTTCTAATCAATTACACTATGTGTTTTAGTTTAGTTTAATAGACATAATGTGAAAGCAAGACTGACTACCTAACTTCAGTAAAATTAAATTGTCTCAACCTTCTATTAAAAGGTAGTACATAGTATTTTTAGAAAGACAATAAAGGAATATAGTATCTGAAAATGAATAAAGCTATGAAGGAAGGTTTACTTCACCTTGTGGAAACTGACGGATAGGAAGTCGACTTATTTGACCAAGCTGACTTTGGCTGTCAAGCAATTTCCTGTTCTATACAGCAATCTGGCCCAGGCCTCAGAGTCATCAGAATAAAATCTGAGAGCCATTTCACAGGAGAATCATATAAGATTTGGAATGAAAATTTCATTGCAAAGCAAGAAAAATTCACAATAATTTTCTATAATACAAGACTTTTTAGCACTTTTATTGTTGAAGCAATTCTAAATAACAGCGTTTCTTATAATAGTATTTTTATAATAATGGTGTTTTGTAACAGAAGTGCTATTATTACAGAAATGGCATTATAATAGTGGCATTATTATTGCTGAATCTCTCCTATAACGGAAGTGCTAAACAAGCCTATCTATATTAAAGAAATTTCAAGTTTCTTCCTTCTCAGAACTAAAAGTGCATTGGCCAGTCACTTTCATATGATCACATTATGAGTAATCTTATATACCTTGGCCCAACATTGAAATATATGTCCATTTCACACAAAGACTCCTAGGAAATCTGACAGTGAGCTAGGAGTCAAAAGACTTGAGTTGTATTACCAAATCCAGCATTAACTACTGAATGACCTTAAGCATGCTGTGACTCTCCTCTGAGCCTTTTCCTCTCATCCAAAAAAAAAAAAAGAAGAGGTCCTTTATAACTCTTAGTGTAAACCTTTCCTTTACTAACTGCTCATTTGGTTCCAAATCCTAATAGAATCAATTACCTTTCTTACTTCTTTGTTTTAAACTCATTGATATGCTATTTTTAATCAGTTGCATTTATTTTATTAGAATAAATCTAAATTCTCAAGTTAGAAGATAAATAAAAGTAAAAATTCATTTTGAAAAAAAAATCTTCCCTTAAATGGTCAGCATAGAGCTCTGAATACAGTGGATAATTTTAAATTTTAAATTAAAATGCATCTGATAACAACATTCCAAAAATCCAAGCAAAATCAGAAAATAACAGGCTTTCATTCTGAAGCTAGTAGAATACTATTCAGGGAACTGAAACATTTTCAAGTTGAAGTAAAGCAATAAAATATTGAAATAATGTTGGAAGTGATAAAAAGATATAATGTACAATAATAGTTACAGTTCAAGAAATTGCCTCAAAAGAAATCTTATATCCACACCAAGTATATTACTATAAATTTCACTTCTCATTCAATAAAGTATATATTGCTTTGCCATATATTTAGAGTATTCGTCAAAAGAGTTTTATATATGAAAGATGAATAACTAAATTTAAGTTTATAAAATTCTACTTTTCATTAAAGATATCTTGTAATCCTTTGATGATGAGCTTCCAGGAAAGAAAAGAAGACAGGAAAGATTTTAAGTTCCAAAGCTACTGACCTTTTTAGCATTAAAATAAAATCCTATATATTTCTATGTTCATACAATTAGATTACACCATCTAGTGAGGACATAGTTTGAGAAACAGTAAAGTTAGGAAATTCAATATATTCATATCCTCTGTAGGCATTTCTGCATTTCTTGACTGTCATGAATGCATTGAGTGTATATTCTGGTAAAATGAACATATTGACTGCAAGCAGAGAAGTTTTTTTTTAGAATAAATACATATACACACGTGCATGTGTAGACATACAAACACACACACACACATATATACATATCAGACATACATACATTGCATTGCTGGCAAATAAGAGTTATCTTTGGGGCAATGACCATACCATAGTTATTCACCATGATAGATGAAAGCCTTCAAGAGCTATAATTTGTGAAACGTAGGCCAAAAAAAAGTAGCTATAGCATTTTTAACCTAAGAAGAACAGCAAGAAAAAGAACAAAAAAGAAAGAGTAGGAAGGAGAGGAGGAGGACATATGATTATTTTTGATAAATTACTAAGAGATGGACTTAAGGCAGGGGCTTACTAGGTGCCACTCTAACTGAACAAGTATACACATTCCCACACATATCTATTCAATCTTGATGAGAATGGTACTTACTTTTCAAAGTATTGGGGTCCAGTCTTCAGTGAGACATTTAGTTTTCCTCTGTTCTGAGTGGGATTGAGGTGGAAGATTGACTAAATCTTCTGTGTGCCAGCCCCTGTTTTAGGAGTTTGACATGTGCTATTTTATTTAATCCTTACTGCTCTCAGAGTAATAATAAATATTATTATTATCCAGTAAGAAAAATGATGTTCAGAGAAGTAAAGCCACCTGTCCACAGTCACCCAGAGGCCGTGCAACAGCTTCCTAATACTAATCAGTCAACCTACACAGGTGTATTGTTCAAGATGTGGGAGAGACTAGCAAAGAATGCATGAATCCGGGCAGATGCATCCTGACTATGGAAGAGCTCCTCTAAATGCCAGGTGGAGCTGACCCGCATAGCATCAAAAAGAAAAGAGATTTTAAATATCCCAAAACACAATTCCTTTATTTAGTAGATGAGAACACTAAGTACAAGAAAGATAACCCACCCGAAGACCGAGCTCAGATTTGAATTTTGGGCTCCTGACAATTTCTATCTCTGTCCCCTATGGTACAGTAGCTCTTCATGGACAATACGTGTTATCATTTGAACTAGTCTTATCTGTTTATTAGATCACACTAGACAGAAAGCTGGTCTTGTAGTCTTTTAACAGCAAATAATAATATTAAATTGAGAAAACTGTTGCAGGAGGTACTCAGTAGTACTCAGTAGTATCATCTTACAACATTAAGAAAGTCACCTGACCACAACAGCCTCAGGCGCGCGTCTCAGTCACCTGACCACAACAGTCTCAGGTAAACCGATACAGCTCCTCCTTCAAAAGCATATTGCACCATTATCTAGTACAGGAATTCCAACCTGTTTTGTGCCATGACCCCCTTCTCAGATAGTGTTTTTAAATGCATGAAAGGGTATATATATATAAGATTACATTGAAAGCCAAATATATTAACATTTCAATTTCAAAAGAGTTTTAAAAGATACGATTTTACTGTTGTTTACTTCATTTTTTTAACTTTTGTCTAAACTTCAGGGGTACATGTGCAGGTTTGTTACACAGGTAAACTTGTGTGATGAGGGTTTGTTGTACAGATTATTTCATCACCCAGTTATTAAGCCTAGTATCCATTAGTTATTTTTCCTGATCCTCTCCCTCTTCCCACCCTCCACCCTCTGATAGGCCCCAATATGTGTTATTCCCCTCTATGCGTCTAAATGTTCTCATCATTTAGCTCCCACTTATAAGTGAAACCATGTGGTATTTGGTTTTCTGTTTTGTGTTAGTTTGCTAAGGATAATGGCCTCCATCTCCATCCATGTCCCTGCAAAGGACATGATCTCATTCTTTCCTATGGCTACATAGTATTTAGTGGTGTATATGTACCACAATTTCTTTATCCAGTCTATCACTGATGTGCATTTAGGTTGATTCATGTCTTTACTATTGTGAATTTTGTGTTGCAATGAATATATACATGCATGTGTCTTTATAATAGAATGATTTAATGGTATTTCTGTCTTTAGGTCTTTGAGGAATTGCCACACTGTCTTTCACAATGGTTGAACTAACAACACTCCCATCAACACTGTATAAGTGTTCTTTTTCTCCACAACCTTGCCCAGCATCTGTTACTTTCTGACTTTTTAGTAAAAGCCATTCTGACTGGTGTGAGATGGTATCTCATTGTGGTTTTCATTTGCATTTCTCAAACGATCCATGATGCTGAGCTTTTTTGCATATGATTGCTGGCCACATGTGTGTCTTCTTTTGAAACATGTCTGTTCATGTTCTTTGCCCACCTTTTTATGGGGTTGTTTTTTTCTTGTAAATTAAGTTCCTTATAGATGCTGAATATTAGACCTTTGTCAGATGCATAGTTTGCAAATATTTTCTCCCATTCTGTAGGTTATCTCTTTACTCTTGACAGTTTCTTTTGCTGTGCAGAAGCTCGTTAGTTTAATTGGATCCTATTTGTCAATTTTTGCTTTTGTTGCGATTGCTTTTGGCATCTTCATCATGAAATGTTTGTCCATGCCTATGTCCTGAATGGTATTGCCTAGGTTGTCTTCCAGGACTTTTATAATTTGGGGCTTTACATTTAAGTTTTTAATCCATCTTGAGTTAATTTCACTGTAGCCCTGTAGTATAGTTTGAATATTGATTCTTCCTATCCATAAGCATGGAATGTTTTTTTCATTTGTGTTATCTCTGACTTCCTTGAGCAATTTGTAGTTCTCCTGTGGCTTGTAGTTCTCCTTCTAGAGATCTTTCACCTTCTTAGTTAGCTGTATTCCTAGGTATTTTATTCTTTTTGTAGCTATTGTGAACGGGAGTTTGTTCCTGATTTGGCTCTTGCCTTGACTATTGTTGATGTATAGGGATAATAGTGATTTTTTAAAATTTAATAACAGTATCTAACAGCAATTCTAATAATGCTAACTTTGAAATAGTGATGAAGGTAAACAATTTTTAGTTATCTTTAATACTTATAGTACAATATGAAAATATTAATGATTCACATTAAATACTAAAGTCACAAGTACCGCTAACACCACTGTGGTTTGTTGCCTACCTTTATAATTGAAGGAAATGCTAAATTTCATCACAAGCTAGTATAAAGATATGATTTTTACTCTCACCCTGAGTTCTACCTACATACTCCTTGTGAACCCCAGATTAAAAGTTCTGATCCTAGGAAAAGTTGGTGTTGACAAGGTGATTAAAAAAGAAAACATTCTGGAAGTTTTGTATCAGTTTCTAGAAGATTGGCACACGAAAGAACAGAATTCCTATATCCTAAAAAATCTCAGTGGATCATGGCCTGGGGTCCTTGTTCCAACATTACTTTAAATATTCAACACTTAAAAAGGGATCTCACAAGGTCAATGTTTGAAACAATGGAAATTTCTCTCAGAGGCAGGATCTTTGCATGCTACAGTTCTAGATATCCAGAGAAAAGGGGGAACAATGGGAAAGGAGGAATGTGAGATAGTGGGAATGATTTGATTTTTAAAAAATCATCAGGTAACACATAGAGAAGGCAAGAAGGGTGCTAGAGCAATAAAGCCAATTAGTGGATCAAAGGATGACAGCCACATTTTGAAATAAAAGAGTAATAATTTTAAGCAACGAGAGAGATTAGAATAGGGAAAAGATAAGGTCATGCGGTTTAGACAAGGGATGTTAGAAAATTAAATAGCAAGCAAAAAACACTTCTGTAGAAACAGCTGCCTAAATTAATCATCCCTTCATGTTTGGATCCCGGTTATAAAGAGTTTTGACTCACCGGTTTATTTTTGTATACTGTTACCTTTTGCTTTTATTGTTTTCAATCTTATTCCTAAATTGATTGGCTCTGTCATTTTTCAATTGTTCTTTCTTATCTTTCATAATAAACAAACAACGGCCCAGTTTTTGTTCTCATCTACTAATTCTTTCATTTTCTGCACAGGTTAATATAGGCTCTAAAGTCAGATATTGTTGGCACATAATTTTCTCCAGCTCCCCCAGCTCCCCAGTTTCTAGTTGTTCATTAGCCTTCAACATATTGTATGCACAGTATGAGTTTACTATGCAAAAGGCCATAGTACAAATGGAATTTACTTAGACTATGTAGAGCTACACATATTTGAACGCTGGTTCAAAGACACCATATTGAAAGGCAGCTGTGGCCCACCAGCCAATAGCACCCCAAAACCCCACATGGTTGAGCTCTGTAAAGGAAGGAAAGTTCTCTGTTTGCCAGGGTCTGACAGACAAACTGAGGATTGTCGGCTAATCAACAGTCTAAACTCTGGGTTCCTCATTTGCAGAATGGAAATACAATCTAAATAATTATTCAGAATAAAGAGATTAAAATTTATTACTATGACTATTTGGGTACATTGGATGTTTCTTCTGTTTGGGCTTCATTCACCTTCTTGAATCTGTGGGTTTAGCACATTTTAAAATTTGAAAGTTTTTTGACCATTGTTTCTTCAAATATTTTTGGGACCCTTCATTCCTCTCTTTTTGGGACTCTAATTGCATATATATTAGACTACAAGTTATAATCTCATATGTTACCAATACTCTGTTCTCTTTTTTCCCAATCTTTTTTTACTCTGTGCTTCACTTTTGATAGTATCTATTGTTATGTTTTCAAGTTAACTGATGTTTCTTCTACAGTGTCTAATCTGCTATTAATTCCAGCCAGTGTTTTTCATTTCAGATATTATATTTTTCATCTAGAAATGTGGGTATTTTTTATAACATCGTTTTCTCTCCTTTTCATGATCATGTTTTCTCCTATCTTCTTGAACATGTAGATTTTATTTATAATTGCTGTTTTGACATCCTTGTCTACTAATTTTATCATCTCTATTATTTCTGGGTCTGTTTCTGTGGATTACAGTTAATCCTAGTTCTGGGTCAATTTTCCCATTTTTGTGTGTGTCTGATAGTTTTTTCATTGGAGGTAAGAAATTCTGAATTTTAAATTTCTGGGTGCTAAATTTTGTTGTATTCTTTTAAATATGATTAAGCTTATTTAAATATGGTTAAGCTTATGGTTAACATAATTAAATTACTTATAATTAGTTTCACTCTTTGAGTCTTTCTTTTTAACTTTGTTAGCCTGGGATCTGGGAATTTTTTAGGCTAGGGCCAGTTTGGACTCACTCTTAAGGCATTACCATTCTGAGGACTGTCCTCAATGCCTATAAATTAGGCATTCTTTTCACTTTGGCTGGAAGGAACCAAACCATTCTCTGCCATATACGAGTTTCTAGAATTGTTCTACCTGCTCCTTCCTAGTGGTTCTTTCTCTGACTGCAAGATGACCTCATGCATAGTCAAATACTAAAAGGGACCCTTTAGTACATCTCCAGCATTCTCTTTCTGTGGATCCCTTTGGCATATTTTGCCTCACAATTTCTTGCTGTCTTGGCCTCCCCAAAGCTCGAATTCCTTCTTTTCAATCCAGCAAGACCAACAGGCTCTATTTGGATTGCCCTTCCTTGGGCTGCATCCTGGAAATGCTCTCCAATTAACAAGTGGGGGCAATCATAGGGTTCTCCGGGATGGCTCTCTTCTCTCAGGAATCATTATCCTGTGTGGTCTGTCATCTAAAATCTGAAACTGTGTTTCATTTATTTTATCCAGTTCTTAGGGTGAAAATATAAATCTGGTTCCTGCCACTGAATTCTTGGAAACTGAAATCTTTACTTTTATGTATCTGAATGTTGAATAAAATGGCTCTTCTCTGAATTTCTACCCATAAAAGAAACAAAAAATCAACATATATCCTAAACACCAACCATATTTTAAAACAAAGTAACATCAACAATAATCAATGGAATAAAATATACTACTGGTGTTACAGAATAGAATTACTATTCTCAGGTTTTTATTAGAAGGTGTTTTGGGAACCGGGCACAGTGGCTCACAACTGTAATCCCAACACTTTGGGAGGCCGAGGCAGGCGGATCATGAGGTCAAGAGATTGAGACCAGCCTGGCCAACATGGTGAAACCCCATCTCTAATAAAGGATTCAACCATTTGATCCAGGCATGGACAGACTCTTGATGAGCATGTAGAATGGAGAACATTGTTGTAGACATTTTCATCCATGAAGTCTAAGCAAGGCCGGTAGAAGAACTGACCTCCTACTCCTCAGCCAACCCATGGAACCATGAGATATAAAATAAATGTTGTTTTAAGCCAAAAAAAAAAAACAAAAAAAAAAAACAAAAATTAGCTGCGTGTGGTGGCGCGCACCTGTAGTCTCAGCTATTCGGGAGGCTAAGGCAGGAGAATCACTTGAACTGGGGAGGCAGAAGTTGCAGTGTACACTCCAGCCTGGGCAACAGAGCAAGACACTGTCTCAAAAAAAAAAAAAAAAAAAAGAAGGTGTTTTGGGGAAACAGCATTTAATCTCATTTGCATCTATGTTTGACATGTTTTAAAATGATATTTTGCTCTATGATTAAGCATATCAACTGGAAGTTAGCTCTGAAATTAAGGCGTCCATTTTTCTTGCAAATGTTGAGATAATCCATCTAGGGACAACACTGCTAAATGTTTTCTTAGTTCTGGTGCTTACAAGAGCCAATGAGAATGACTGGTCCATCTCCTTGCATGAATATAACAAATATCAGGCAAACACAAACACTTAACTTTGTATGTTGGTAAAGCCCTATACCGTAGAACAGCAAAATGGAGTTTTGAGAGTAGACTTTGTATCATAACCTATCATAGCCACATCTCAATATACAAACATACACAGAACTTCAGTAGAATATCAAAGTTACAATTCTGAATTAGGCCTAATAGTTTAAAAGCCCAGTACTATCTCTTAACACTTGTGTCATCTTGGGCAAGTTATCTCTCTAAGTCTTAGTTTTACTATCTGTAAAATAGGGACAAGAACATTATTTTGTAGAGGATTTTAAAAGATATGTGTAATCTGAACTTTATATATTAATTAGTCATATATTATTATCAGTTTTAAATCCTTCTAATGAAGACTCACCAAAGTCATCTTTTCTCTTTCACTCTTGATTTTATGAGGTGAGGTCAGAAATTTAAATCATGATTACAACATGCAACAACCTTTTCTCTTACTTAAGAACAAGTTATATTAATTCTAAGAAGTATTGTTTTGAATAGAAAACAAATAGCATGTAATAAATCAACATCTCCAATATTCAAGTTGTACTTTTATTTTATTATAATATATATCTAATGATAATAAAGGATTCTCCTATTTCTCAATTTCTGTGACATTTATAGAAACACTACCTAATAGGTAAATTTTACAAAGAAGAAATATTTTAAAGGAAGTTTTCTATATTTTTGTCCCTTTATTTATATAATCTTCTGTCATGATACTCGGTCTACAAAATTATTTCATTATTCTACCAAAAAACAATATGCTTACAACCTAGTATCTATGTTCATTGTCTGTAAAATCTTACCATTATGTATAGGTTTAAAAACATAAACCTTCTGTCATTTATTTTTAAGTAATAAACACATTAAATACCAGTTTTCTTGAACATAGAAAGAAATGCAAAAATATAGTCTGGGAACATTGGAGGGGATGATAAAAATACTTAGAGGAAATAAGATTTTATTTAGGTCCTTAATATTTTATCCAAATGTAGATAATTATATGTATTGTAATGATTTAATTGTGTATAATAAGAATAATTATTACACAAGACTTTAAAATAAATAGTATTACTCCTACCATAAAAGATTATTGTCTCTAGATTTCAATACTTAACTCAGAATCAATCCAACAGGCTAACAGGTAACAGAAGCACATGTTGTATATATTTACAGCTATAACTTGCATTACAAGGAAATTAAAAAGAAATGAGGCTGTAAATGAAAGGCTTTTATGGATGGATCTCTTCTAAGTGATATGTGCAATACAAGTGATTAGCATTAACTGATCTTCTTGAAGAATGTACTGGTATAATTCATTATAATAGCTTGGAAGTGCAATTAGTGAACTATAGTGTAAATGACACTGCTGTTCATAGACCTACCCATAAGAGTAATTATATTTTGAAAACTACTTAGTGAAAAATTGATTGAATGAGTACTATGGGCATAGATAATTGAGATAAAAATATGTAAACAAAATGCCTATTAATAGACTTTATAGCACACTTATATATTTACACGGTTTGTTATTGCAAGATTTTATAAAAGCAGTTTTTAAAATTTTCTCCTTTTTAAATAAATACTCCTAACTTAAGAAAAACTAGATATGTATATTTTATTTAGTAAAGCTAAATTATGTCTCTGAATACAGTATAACTATATTTTTAATAGATTGAAGTAGAATGTCTTATTTTAATGACAAAGTAAACAAGAAATAAAAGATTAAATATTAAGTCACCTTAGGAAAGAGTATTATCCTATTTATTTTTTTTTAGTTCAAGGAAAAGGAAAACAATGATAAGCAAAACTATATTATAATTATGAGTTCATAATATACAAACCAAAATGACTCTATAACTACATAATAAAAAATAGTAACTCAAAACATTTTCATTGCTTGTCTTGGTATTAGGTTAACAGATTGGTAAAAATACATGCTATGATAAATTAATTCTTAATTTTAAGGTTTATTGTTCTAATCCCAAAAAGACATATAAATATTATTTACAGGCCCTATATGTTGCATATTGACAAAGGTATCATTTTACATATGTATATGTATATACAACCACACACACGAGTACTAGACCATAAGTACGGACTACAAATTTGAGTTCTAGCTCCAGGAGATTAGTGCTTTAAGTTGCAGCTTTATAGCTAGGTAGTGGAACTATATATGACAGGTAATTGAGAACTTGAGTTTACTCTTTTGTAAAATGAACATATTGTATTATATGATATCTAATTCTAAAGTCCAATGAGGCAGAACCCTGTGGGTGAAACTTAGAAATTAGCTAAACTTATGTTCCTATTCATATTTCATGTATCTTATTAGCTAGATAATCCTGAGCAAATTTGATGAGCTGCATTTTTCTCAGTTGTGAAATGAGGATGTGATTATTTCTAACCATAGAATGATTATGAAGATCACATGAGACAAGTGTGAAATTAACAAATGTCATTCTTTTGCCACAGAAACTATTCGATATTAGTAATTAATATTATATTTGTCTGTATCTTCCAGTTTAGGCTAAATTCTGCGAGGTAACCAAAAAAAAAAAAATCTCAATGACTTAAAGCTATAAATGTTTCTTGATCTCCTTACTTCTCATATGTGGATTGGCTGCAACTCTGCTATCTATCCTCTTCGTTGGAAAACACAAGCTGAAGAAGCTACAGCTAACTGAGACATGTGGTCTCGTGGCATAGGGCGAAGAGTAAAGTGGAATTACGTATTGGCTCTTAAAGCTTCATCTGGGAGTGGTGCACATCATTTTCACTACATTATATTGACCAAAGCAAGTCTCTTGACAAACCTAACATCAGTGGAATAGAAAATATAATCCTCTAGCAGGGAGGAGCCAGTAAGAAAGAACAGCAAACAATTCTTCGAATAATACAATCTACCATTCAAGGAGTCTTTCATTCCTCCTTGAACCTCACTAACTAATCTGTGGCCATCCTATCTGCAAAAATATATGTAATGCGTCTATGTTTCTACTCATGCATACATAGAATCTCACTAACTAATCTGTGGCCATCCTCTCTGCAAAAATATATGTAATGCATCTATGTTTCTACTTATACATACATAGACATCAATATGCCATGGATAATTGCATATTTTATGGGTACCGAATGACACCCTTTACGTAAAGTTATCTCTGAAAAATTAAATAGGTTCATATGTCAAAAGGCCAAAAATAAGATGGAATTTAATGATTATTAGACTTGCATCAGTGCATGAATGTCCGATATTCATTTGTTTTGCAACTATTTGGTGGTGGGGAAGAACCAAGAGTATATTCAGTAAAATCTTGACTAATAAAATCTAGTTGTTACTCTCAATTAAATATTTGTACATGTTGTTTATTTGTATGCTACCATTTGTTTATGATTCACTCTACTATCCTGCATGGCTTCAACTTTCAGGAAAGAGAAAGAAATGAAACCAACAACCAAAGGTGTTCCTGCATTGTATTCCTGACTGTCTTATCTTTTTGCTTTTTGTAAGCCAGTCAAAGGCCCTTCAAGTTGCCAAAACTTCTATTGAAAACAAAGAACTTAAATTGGGGACAATAGTACAAGCTGCGGTTTAGGACATTTTTGTGTTTACCACTATATTCCCAGTACTTGGGACAGTGTATGGTGTTAGTTTGACATTCAACAATATGGATGAGTAAGTGAAGAAGTAACTGAATAGATAAGGAGAAAGATTTTAGTGGCTGCTATGGTTAACATGTTCTTCCATCTTGTTTCCTAAATAAAAAGATTTTAAATTACTTGTTTTGTAATGAAAAAAATCATTTAAAGATTTTTAAGTGCTTATTTCATAGATATATTGCAAACCAAACCCCTTGGCATGTCTTAAAGTACAATGAACAAAATTTATATTGCATTAACTGTGAAAGAACAAAAAAGAGTCAGAATTTCTATGATAATTTCTCTGTTGATCTGAGGCAGTATCCAGTATGGAAGGGCAAAGAGTAGAAGAGCCATTCAAAAAGAATGTTATGTTTTAAACAGATATAGCAAATAATTCCAAATAAACTTGTTTTTATTTCTTCTAATTCATGACTTTGATTTCCATATGGTAAAGTTTCCTTTAAAAATATTACTCTCTATTCATGTTGTTGAAAATGACAGGATCTCATTCATTTCTACAGCTGAATAGTACTCCAATGTGTACACATGTATCACATTTTCTTTATCCATTCATCTGCTGATGGACACTTAGGTTGCTTCCAAACCTTAGCTATTGTGAACAGTGCAGTGTCAGTAACAACTTAACTGTACATGTAAAAATAGCTAAAAGAGTGTAATTGGATTGTGTTCAATACAAAGGATAAATGCTTGAGGGGAGAGATATCCTATTCTCCATGATGTGATTATTTCACATGACATGCCTGTATTAAAATGTCTAATGTGCCCCATAAATACATGCACCTCCTATGTATCCACAAATATTTCAAAAAATATATTACACTCTTTGTGGTTTTTTATCATTTAAAATACAATCTTTTGAACAACCACATAAAGTCTTATAATATTAAACATTAATGGATCAAATCTCTTCATCATAAACAAGAAGTCCTCATGATCAAAAAAATTTTGTAAAAAATATATTTAATGGAGGAGGGTGATTAGATTAAGATGGTAGATAGGAGGTAAGGCTAGCTTGCAGCTCCCACTCAGACAGACAGAGCAGCATGTAAAGACTCACATGGTGAACTTTTGCTCCAAGAACTACCACAGGACCATACAAGAAAAGCCAGATAATCTACAGACCCTGTGAAGGAACCAGATCACCCCAGCAGGCTCTCTGAGATGCCAAAATACTGTGTGAGTCTGCTTGCTTTCTCAACAGGGAGGCTCGTGGTCTGGGGCAAGTTCTCAGCCCTGGTCACTGGCTGCCTGGAAATAGACTCAGTGCTTTTGCGGGCATGGTGGGAGTGAGACCAGCCTTTAGGACTGCCAGCTGTGTGGGAGCAGGTTGAGGCCTGTGACTGCTGGCTTTCCCCCACTTCCCTAGCGACCTGTATGACTCAGCAGAGATAGCAATAATCTCCCTGGGAATATAACTCCATTGGCCTGGGGACCACACTCCCATGCTCCACAGTAGGTGCAGCAAGCCCCGCCTAAAGAGAGGCTTATCTCAGACATGCCTATCCCTGCCGGCACCTGGTGGTCTTTCTCTACCAATCCTGGTAGGCAAAGACAAAAGTCATAATTTCTTGGGAGCTCTATGGTCCTGCCCACCACCTGAGAAACCTGAATACTTAACCAGGTGTCCCTAGGGAAAGTTTACATCCTCCCTATAGGACCTCCCCATAGGATACACTCTTTAAAGCACCACCTCCTGGCTGGAGGCCAACCAACACAAAATCAGCTCTCTAAACAAAAAAAACAACCAAAGACCCTCACAGTGTCCACTTAACTCCCCTGCTACCTCCACCAGAGCAGGTGCTGGTATCCATGGCTGCAAGATCTGAAGATGGATCACATCACAGGACTCTTTGCAGACACTCCCCAACACCAGCTCAGGGCCCAGTAGCTCCACTGGGTGGCTAGACCCAAAAGAGTAAAACCAATCACTACAGTTCAGCTCTCAGGAAGTCCCATTCCTAGGGGAAAGGGGGTGGAACACCACATCAAGGGAGCACCCCATGGGACAAAAGAACCTGAACAGCAGCCCTTGAATCTCTGATCTTCCCTCTGACATAGTCTACCCAAATGAGAAGGAACCAGACGAACAATTTTAGTAATACAACAAAACGAGGTTCTTTAACACCCCCAAAAGAGCATACCAGCTCACCAGCAATGGATCCAAACCAAAAAGGAATCTGAGAATTGCCAGAAAAAGGATTCAGAAGGTCAATTATTAAGCTCATCAGGGAGGCACCAGAGAAAGGTGAAGTCCAACTTAAAGAAATAAAAAACGTGATATGAGATACGAAAGGATAATTATTCAGTGAAATACGCAGCATAAATAAAAAACAATCACAACTTCTGGAAATCAAGGACACACTTAAAGAAATGCAAAATGCACTGGAAAGTCTCAGCAATAGAATTGAAGCAGAAGAAAGAACTTCAGAGCTCGAAGAAAAGACTTTCAAATTAACCCAATCCATCAAGTACAAAGAAAAAAAAATTAATGAACAAAACCTCCAAGAAGTTTGGGACTATGTTTTTTATTATTATTATTACTATTATTATTATTATTATTATTATTATTATACTTTAGGCTCTATGGTACATGTGTGCAACGTGCAGGTAAGTTACATATGTATACATGTGCCATGCTGGTGCGCTGCACCCACCAACTCGTCATCTAGCATTAGGTATATCTCCCAATGCTATCCCTCCCCCCTCGCCCCACCCCACAACAGTCCCCGAAGTGTGATGTTCCCCTTCCTGTGTCCATGTGTTCTCATTGTTCAATTCCCACCTATGAGTGAGAATATGCGGTGTTTGGTTTTTTGTTCTTGCGATAGTTTACTGAGAATGATGATTTCCAGTTTCATCCATGTCCCTACAAAGGATGTGAACTCATCATTTTTTATGGCTGCATAGTATTCCATGGTGTATATGTGCCACATTTTCTTAATCCAGTCTATCATTGTTGGACATTTGGGTTGGTTCCAAGTCTTTGCTATTGTGAATAATGCTGCAATAAACATACGTGTGCATGTGTCTTTATAGCAGCATGATTTATAGTCCTTTGGGTATATACCCAGTAATGGGATGGCTGGGTCAAATGGAATTTCTAGTTCTAGATCCCTGAGGAATCGCCACACTGACTTCCACAAGGGTTGAACTAGTTTACAGTCCCACCAACAGTGTAAAAGTGTTCCTATTTCTCCACATCCTCTCCAGCACCTGTTGTTTCCTGACTTTTTAATGATTGCCATTCTAACTGGTGTGAGATGGTATCTCATTGTGGTTTTGATTTGCATTTCTCTGATGGCCAGTGATGGTGAGCATTTTTTCATGTGTTTTTTGGCTGCATAAATGTCTTCTTTTGAGAAGTGTCTGTTCATGTCCTTCGCCCACTTTTTGATGGGGTTGTTTGTTTTTTTCTTGTAAATTTGCTTGAGTTCATTGTAGATTCTGGATATTAGCCCTTTGTCAGATGAGTAGGTTGCGAAAATTTTCTCCCATTTTGTAGGTTGCCTGTTCACTCTGATGGTAGTTTCCTTTGCTGTGCAGAAGCTCTTTAGTTTAATTAGATCCCATTTGTCAATTTTGGCTTTTGTTGCCATTGCTTTTGGTGTTTTAGACATGAAGTCCTTGCCCATGCCTATGTCCTGAATGGTATTGCCTAGGTTTTCTTCTAGGGTTTTTATGGTTTTAGATCTAACATTTAAGTCTTTAATCCATCTTGAATTGATTTTTGTATAAGGTGTAAGGAAGGGATCCAGTTTCAGCTTTCTACATATGGCTAGCCAGTTTTCCCAGCACCATTTATTAAATAGGGAATCCTTTCCCCATTTCTTGTTTTTGTCAGGTTTGTCAAAGATCAGATAGTTGTAGATATGTGGCATTATTTCTGAGGGCTCTGTTCTGTTCCATTGATCTATATCTCTGTTTTGGTACCAGTACCATGCTGTTTTGGTTACTGTAGCCTTGTAGTATAGTTTGAAGTCAGGTAGCGTGATGCCTCCAGCTTTGTTCTTTTGGCTTAGGATTGACTTGGCGATGTGGGCTCTTTTTTGGTTCCATATGAACTTTAAAGTAGTTTTTTCCAATTCTGTGAAGAAAGTCATTGGTAAATGTAAATGTAAAGGGACTATGTTAAATGTCCAAACCTAAGAATAATTGGTGTTCCCAAGGAAGAAAAGAAATGTAAAAGTTTGGAAAACATATCTGAAAAAACAAACAAGGAAAACTTCCCCAGCCTTGCTAGAGATCTAGACATCCGAATACAAGAAGCTCAAAGAACATCTGGGAAATTCATCACAAAAAGATCATCATCTAGGCACAAAGTCATCAGGTTATCTACAGCCAAGACAAAGGAAAAAAATATTAAGAGCTGTGAGGCAAAAGCACTGTGTAACCTATACAGGAAAACCTATCAAATTAACAGCAGACTTCTCAGCAGAAACCCTACAAGCTAGAAGGGATTGCGGTCCTATTTTAGCCTCCTTAAACAAAGCAATTATCAGCCAAAAATTTTGTATCCAGTGAAACTAAGCTTCATAAATGAAAAAAAGATACATCCTGTTCCAGAGAAATGTTGAGAATGTGTCCCTACTAAGACCCAAGCCAACACTACAAAAACTGCTAAAAGGAGCTCTAAATCTTGAAACAAATCCTCAAAATACACCAAAACAGAACCTCCTTAAAGCATAAATCTCACAGAACCCATATAACAATGACACAATGAAAAAAAAAGGAATTCAGGCAACAAAAAGCAAATGAATAGAATAGTACCTCATATCTCAATAACATTGAATGTAAATGGCATAAATGCTCCACTTAAAAGATAAAGAACGATAGAATGAATAATAATTCACGAACTAAGTTTCTGCTTTCCTCAGGAGACTCACGTAACACATAAGGACTCAAATAAACTTAAGGTAAAGGAGTGGAAAAAGATATTACATGCAAATGGACACCAAAAGCAAGCAGGAGTCGCTATTCTTATATCAGACAAAACAAACTTTAAAGCAACAGCAGTTAAAAAAGACAAAGAGGGACATCATATAATGATAAAAGGAATAGTCCATAGGAAAATATTACAGTTCTAAATATATATGCACCTAACAATGGAACTCCCAAATTTATAAAACAATTACTACTAGACCTAAGAAATGAGATAGCAACACAATAATAGTAGGGGGCTTTAATACTCCACTGACAGCACTAGACAGGTAATCAAGACAGAAAGTCAACAAAGACACAATGGACTTAAACTATACCCTAAAACAAATGGACTTAACAGATATTTACAGAACATTCTACCCAACAACTGCAGAATATACATTCTATTCATCAGCACATGGAACATTCTCCAGGACAGACCATATGATAGGCCATAAAACAAGCCTCAGTAAATTTAAGAAAATCAAAATTATATCAAGTACTCTCAGACTACAGTGAAATACAATTGGAAATCAAAAAAGAAACCAAAAGGATCAACTCCAAAAGGAACCCACAAAACCACGCAAATACATGGAAATTAAATAAACTGCTCCTGGATGATCATTGAGTCAACAGTGAAATCAAGATGGAAATTTAAAACTTCTTTGAACCGAATGATAACAGTGACACAACCTATCAAAACCTCTGGGATACAGGAAAAGTGGCGCTAGCAAAGTTCAAAGCATTAAATGCCTACATCAAAAAGTCTGAAAGAGCACAAATAGACAATCTAAGGTCACACCTCATGGAACTGGAGAAACAAGAATAATCCAAACCAGTCAGAAGAAAAGAAATAATGAAGATCAGAACAGAACTAAATGAAATTGAAACAAAAAAATACAAATGATAAATGAAACAAAAAGCTGGTTCTTTGAAATGATGAATAAAATTAATAGACTGTTAGTGAGATTAACCAAGAAAAGAAGAGAGAACATCCAAATAAGCTCAATTAGAAAGTAATTGAGAAATTAGAAAGCTCAATTAGAATGTAATATCAGAAGATATTACAACTGATACCACAGAAATACAAAAGATCATTCAAGGCTACTATGAACACCTTTATGCACATAAACCAAAAAACCTAGAGGAGATGGATAAATTCCTGGAAATATACAACCCTCCTAAATTAAATGAGAAAGACATAGAATCTCTGAACAGCCTAAGAACAAGCAGTGAGACTGAAATGGTAATTTTAAAATTGCCAAGAAATAAAAAGTCCAGGACCAGATGGATTCACAGCTGAATTTTATTAGACATTCAAAGAATTGGTACAAATCCTATTGACACTATTCCACAAGATAGAGTAAAAGAGAATCCTCCATAAATAATTCTATGAAGCCAGTATCACCCTAATACCAAAACCAGGAAAGAACATAACAAAAAAAAAGAAAGCTACAGAACATATCCCTGATGAATATAGAGGCAAAAATCCTTAACAAAACACTAGCTAACTGAATCCAACTTCATATCAAAAAGATAATCCACCATGATGAAGTGGGTTACATATCAGAGATGCAAGGATGGTTTAACATACACAAATCAATAAATGTGATACATCACATAACATAAACAGAATTAAAAACAAAAATCACATGATCATCTCAATAGATGCAGAAAAAGTATTTAACAAAATCTAGCATCCCTTTATGATTAAAACCCTTAGCAAAATTGGCATAGAAGTGAGATACCTTATGGTAGTAAAAGCCATCTACAACAAATTCTTAGTCCTCAGAGAACTAGAAGTAGATCTGCTGTTTGATCCAGCAATCCCACTACCAGGTATCCACTCAGAGAGAAAGAAGTCATTATACAAAAAAGATACTTGCACACACATGTTTATAGCAGCACAACTTGCAATTCAAAAATATGGAGCCAGCCCAAATGCCCATCAATCAACAAGTGGATAAAGAAAACATGGTATATATTCACCATGGAATATTTTAGCCAATCTCTACAACAATACTAAAAACTAATTGGCATTATTTCCATTTTACAGCCAATGAAACTGAGGCTAAGAGAGAATACATTTACCAAACAGTGGCAGAGCAAGGATTTACACTCATTATTTTAGGTACAGATATTAGAGTCGAAAGTATGGTTTTTACAGTTGAACATGCCTCCAGAATGCCTAGGTAAATACCAATCCAAGAAGTCACTGGTGTTTAAATTAAAATCTACTTTCCAAGAATACAAGATTTCTTTCTTAAGATTAAATAAGAAGGGAAAAAAATCTTTATTAGTAATATATTGCTATGTAATAAATTACCACAAAGTTAGAGGCTGAAGACAAGAGAAATTATTATATCACAATTTTTGTGGGTCAGAAGTCCAGGCATGAGTTAACTTGGTCCTCTGTTTAGTCTCACAGGATGTTGGCCAACCTGGAGTCTCATCTGGAATCTAGAATGGAAAAGGATCCACTTCCCTAATTATGTAGTTTTTGGCAGCATTAAGTTCCTTGCAGTTGTTAGGACTGAGAGCTTCGGTTTTTGCCAGTTGTCAACAAGAGGCTACCCTCAGAGGTCACCTGCAATCCCTTGCCAAGTGGGGTTTCTCAACATGGGTGCTTACTTCTCCACAGCCAGTCAATAATAGCAAGATTTGCTAAGTAGCCAGCAGGCACTTTATATAATTTACTGTCTTTCTTTGGGAGCAATTGTCTTCACTGACACACTCTAAGGTCCCACTGTCTTCAGACGTGGCAGATACCACCACTGAGGTACCATCAAGTGATGGCCCCAGAGTGCTTAGGAGAGAATTGTTGTGGGGCAAAAAGAAAAGTTAAAAGAAAATTAATGTATAGGTCATAGGAGTGTCTCAAGCTTCAATGTCATAGTGAAAAATAATGTTTCGTTTGGAACATCAAACATTTGCTCCCTTCCTCATACAGAAGGCAAGTGTGTATCTAAAAAGCTAATATTTATTTAGGACCTACTGTGAGCCAGTCCCTTCTCAGCACTTATACAAATGTCATCTCATTTAATTACTTATTTCTATAATCCTCAAACATTGTGAAATAAACATTATTACCCAGTAAAGAGACTTGACAATATAATTACAGGGGAAGCCTGCAATAGCAAGCAGGTGAAAGCTATAGGAGCAGAAATTTATATAGTTACATGTGCTCCTGGAAACCTGACAGAAATTCCTAAGAAGTTGTTGATGTCTCAATTAAAGAAATGATTTCTTAGAAGGAAAGCTTTCCTTTTTGATAATGGTTTAAATGAGTTACAGATAATGCATATAAAATAATAAGGATAATTAATATGTATTTAATATTTGCTAAACATCAGGCACTGTTAAAAGTGAATTACCTCATTTATTCCACACAATTTCTTAGAATATGAAGTATTATTATGCCCATTTTATAGATAAGAAACCAAAGACTGGAGAGATTAAGTAATTTGCCAAAGTCACATAGGAGCTGAATCAAAATTCGAACTCAGGCAATTTGGTCCTTGACTGTAACCCTAAGAGCCAATTCACTTTCTTTTTCAAATAGCATTTATCAGGGTTTTTAAAATACAATTCACAAACACAAGTAATTTACACTAAAGACATGTCCATGAAGATCTGAGTTAATGCTTTAAGATTAAAAAAAAAACAAAAAAAAAAACTACATTTCGTGTATCCCAGGTCATTCCAATAACCTCATTTCCCAATACATGTTTAAAATTGAATTGTGAAGTTTCTTTGAAAAGATGCCCTTCTACATTCTCAAACCCTTCTTTCTTTACATATGAAATATGGCAACTCTGTAGCTTATAATCACCTCCTTAATATGAGGTTTTTGAAATGGTAAATTGTTGTGAGATGAAAAGTAGATCTCATATTTCTTGGGGCTAAATTCAGTACTCAGCTACAAATGTGGTCACAAGGTCTCCTGACTGGGGTCTTTTATTTTACTTTAATTAAGTTTCAGCTATTATTATTACAACTGCCTCTAAAGGTGCATAAAGTATCTTGGGAAACCTGTTTTTGAGGGCATCTATATTTGTTTTTCCCTAATCAATCTTGAGATTAATCTTATGTTTATTCCCACTATCTGCTAGGTGCTCTGTGCTCTAGCATCCTCTTAGATTGGTCTGAAACCATGTTTAAAAATCAGAAGATTTGCCTAACATTAAACCTGGTTTGACAAATGTCTCTTTTGCCCTAAATGGAAATTACTCTAGAAAGGTGCTGGCTGCATCCTTGGGCACACTATTGTGGTTGCAAGTCAACTCCATCTCTCAGTTTGTGGTCCCAGAGTGGCCAAAGACAGGCTGCTGCACCACCGTGTCTCTGTAACAGTTGGCAGCCAACAGCTCTCTGTGGGGAACTCAGAACGGAAAGGCAGCCAATCATGCATGGTGTAATTTACATCTGATTGATGAAGGTCTAAGAATCACAGAAACAATTAATTTGTATCAGGATTCCTGTGGGCCAAAAAGTAAGAGATTGTGCCACCAGTACCCAATTTTAATTTTTGCCTTGATCAATCACCTGCCTTTCCGCATGTACTTTGTTTTCAGAATTAACTTTTCAACCGCCATTGTTAAAGGATGCAGCAGAAAGAGTTTCTGGAAAACATTCATTGATAAAACTCACTTGTAACTGTGCTACATTATCCCTTTTTCAATTTGATAATGGTAAGGCATTTTTCTTGCAACTGCAAAGGAGGATTTTAAAACTCTTTTTTAAATAAACCACTTTGTTTTTATTCATGTAAGAAATATTACAATGGCCAGCAGAAAGGAAAAAGAATAGTGACTACTTCCTAGGAGAAGAACAACAGCAGGAGCAATTTAAAATAAAAACAACTAAAGATGCCTTAACTTCATAGTTAAAAAATGAAATGAAAATTGCAAAAGCAATTTGTGGCAGGAAGCCTTTAAAATGCTCTAAGGATTGTTCTTATTTTGCATAAGCCATGGCCAATCTTTAAAATAGTTAGTCCATTAAGCCTACGTATATCTGATTCAACACTCTTGTAGGCAAAAGCCTCTCAATTATGAAATTGTAGAAGGATGGGTCTAACAGAGTCTCATCTAATTATGGGAGCAAATTACAAGTTCATAAACTTCATAAAGCATTCTAATAACTTTTCTTATGAAGAAATCTCACTACTCAAGCCAGGAATATATCTAATACATTCATATTTTTTCTATCATTCTTGGCATGTAATTGCCCTTTACTTGTAAGAATGCACAAACAATAGAAAATAGCATCTATCATTTTTTATTGATCAAATATTTAAATTAGTATTAACCTTTTTCACGCACTTCTAAAAGATGATTTAATATGAATGAAATCTTTTATATTTGCTTTGCAACTATCCAGCATTGCTTCCTAATCTTATGGATGTGGGAAATGAAATGGAGGAAAGTAAAATGGCTCATGTCAACGTATGCAGGAAGCCGAAGCAGAAATTAGAACCCACACAGCCTTAGAGGTATTTCTTTGTTTTCTTTCCTAAGTCAAAAAAAGGGATTAATAACATATCAGATATGCAGTATTTGCTTATCTATAATCTCTGGTGTCTTGTACACTAAACTGTCTTTAACAATATCAACTATTGTGGATGATTAGTTTGGTGATATGTAATAATATTCCTGTTTCTGCCTAACAAAAATTTTACACTGTGAAATGAGTGCAGTGTATTATGCCAACCCTATGAGATAGCCCTGAACTCCCTTCACTTGGGGAAAGATGGACTGACTACATTTAAAAAATGCACAAACCTTGATCAGTCAACTATGAATACCCACTCAACCTCTCAGAAGAGGGGTGCTTTTACTGAGCACAGACTTGCTACCTCATATTATTATAAGTCATGTTAAATTTAATCAGTTCCATAGTATGATTGCTGTTTCAGCATCCCCTGTAATCCTTTCTGTGGATATGCTTATGGCATTTCAATCATTTGTGTTGTCCTATTATGTACCATTTTCACAGCATAAACAGGAAAACTGTAATTTTTAAATAGTAGAAACATTTCTTTTCCATTTGTTTTAATTCATTATCTTAGCATGAAAAGCTGAAGTTTGAGAACATTTTGTGTTAATATCTATCATCATTTATAATATAAGTAATAAAATGTGGGTTTCCAGCTTCTCTTTCTTCTAAGATCTAACAAGGCAGGTAGGTTTTATATTTGAGACTAAGGAGAGGAAAGAAAGAAAAGACCATGAACTCAGAGAGTCTTTCTTGTTTCTTTGGCTCAGGGAGGCAGTTACCAACATCCTATGAGTCTCTGATTCAGCCCAAGGTTAGAAGTGACCAAAGCCACAACTCATCATGCCCATAACTGCCCTACCATCTAGTTTTGTGGTCCAAGTGACACAGGTTCCCACCCATGAAATTTTTGAACAGCCCAGGCATAGCCCTTTAACAACCTCCACCTTTCAGTGGCAGCAATTTAGAGTCATTACACTCAATAGCTGGGCCAATCTTGTGGGATGAAAGCACATGTGGTAGGATGAGGAGGAGATCCCTCACCCCTCAGGCCTTGATTATAGTGTAAGGATGGTGCTCTGTAATAACATTCTCTACCCTCCAACACAGAGCCTGCTAACTCAAAGATTTGCAAGAGAAAATCGAAATAAAAGCTACAACACTGGCTGTGCCCTGATCTGTACGGACTAAAACCACATGCAATTCCTGAAGGGGGAAAAGCTGCAAATAATGCAAAACATATTATCTATTTTCTATAATATAAAAGCAATTAATCCTATTAACCAAAGCCACATGCAAAGTCCATTTTAACTAACCTGCATCAACTTGAAACAACATGAGGGATGATAGGAAGTGAATTAAGCATCACACAGTCTCCCAAGCCCAGCTTTGAGCAGACAGCAAGTGCCAGGACAACTAGGTTAATATGAGGCCTTTAGTGTCACTTTTATACAATGGAAGTGATATATAAAATAGATATTTTCTATTTCATACATAAAACAAATATATTTTATACAGTTCTCAATAATACTTCAACAAAGATACTGAATACAGATAAGCAATGCTGATATCTCATATAGCGCTTAAATCCATACACAACACTTCCATGTTTTGAATCTGTAAAGTGTGCAGCAGGAAGCCTTATTGAGATAATTGGCAGATTAGCTTTATTGAGTTTTTACTTATTACAATCAATTAACAGAGGGAACCAATCTAAATAGCAAACAGCTCCTTGGCACCAACTGCAGCTATGAAATCCCTGAATTCCTTGATTCTATGACCCCAGATGAAGCATAGGAAAGTTCCTGAATATGGCGGAGCTTTGGTTGCAGGGTTACACTAGAGGCCATCACCTCATAAGGTTGATTTTTAGCTGCTGAGATCCATTTATTCATATTTCACTAATTCAATGAATATGTATTGAATATCTTCTATGTACCTGGTACTGTAATAAGCATAGGGAATCAGAATTTTAAAAATCACTGCCTTTAAGGAAATATTAATCTAATAAATTAGTTATTCTTAATTTTTGTCTGCTCCAATAAGCCTAAGAGTTAGGACACAGTCAACTCAGTAAGAGTGGCTTCCTGTGGAAGTAACTATCAAGCTAAGGAGGTAGGTGTGTGGAAGAGGCAGGATGGGCTGTCTCAATTTTTTAAATTTGAAAAACAGATTTTCCTTCTTTTGGTGGCAAATCAGTATAATAAACATAACTAAATAGACATATAGCTCCTTTCCCACTCAAAGAGGCTTACATATGATTATATTACTAAACACTCATTACCTCATTACTAGACCCAGCATCATCTATTAAAAGATAAAGAGAATAAATAACTCACTGATTTTCTTGCTTCGTTAGCCAAAGTAGGAGGCATGAAAAATACCAACATAAGCAGCTACCACTTATTGAATGTTTCCCATTGACAGCTAACTAATTTACATATATTTTATCATTGACTCATTATAAGAACTCGATACAGTAAGTACTATTATTACTGGGTGACCCTACATTCTGCTTTGCCTAAAGAGTACCAGTGTACACCTGTTATTTTAATTATTAATAGTTTCTTCTTTCACTCTCAAATGTGTGCCAACTAGGCAATACTCTTTTGTCTATATACCATGTTCATATAATTCAACTCAGTTGATGATTTTATAATCTCATGGCATTTATAGAAAGTCTTTCTAAAATTCTATTCAAATAACCCTGGTGTCTCATTTGGATTTCTGAAGATGAGCCTTCGGGAAAAAACTGAATCCTACAGCCTCTAATAAATTCCATTTCCACTTAGTGTGTTCACTAGGAGGCATGAGGACAAAGGGCATAGAATGAACAATGTTGCTATTGTTTGAGAGTCTCTGTCTCCCTAAAATTCATATGTTGAAATCCTAACCTCCAAGGTAATGGTATTTGGATGTGAGGCCTTTGGGAGGTGATTATATCATGAGAACAGAGCCCTCATTAATGAGATTAGTATCTTTATAAAAAAGTCCAAGAAAGACCCCTCAGCTCTTCCACCATATGAGGACACAGCTAGAGGGTGCCATCTGTGGACCTGGAAGTTGGCTCTCACCAAACACCAAATCTGCCAATGCCTTAATCTTGGACTTTCCAGCTTCTAGAACTGTGAGAAAGAAACTTCTATTTTGTTTATAAGCTACACAGTTTATGGTATTTTGTTATAGCAGTACAAATGGTCTAAGAGAATTATATGCTAGTGTCATAGATCTAGAAGGTGTATGCCTCCCTGCAGCTATATAGAAATATTGGCTATTGGTCAGAAAATCTTATGAGATGTGTTTCCACAGGATGTATAAACCAATGGCAACTATTTTATACCAAACTTGGAACTCATTACAAAGAATGAGATTAAATGGAAGAGAATGATTATACCTTTTTAAAGTTTACCATAATGGGATTTGAATGTGAATTCCCAATCGTAGATCCCCTTTCCTATTAAGAATTAAAATGTATCAACAGCTTTGGAAAAAATATAATGGACCATGTGTTTTAGAATTTGACAAAAGTAACAAAGTTGCATATATTATTGAGTTCAATATGATGATAGTAAAAAGGCAAATGGGAGTGCCAAAATAGAGGGCAAAAGTGAAGCAGCTATATAAATGGGATGATTTAGCACTCAGTGAAGGAAACAGAATTCTTCCTGCAACGAAATTTTACAACATTTACATGTACACTGATGATTTTTTTCATAGTACTTTTCAAACATACTTATCAGATTGTTTGGACTATACAGATCAATGCATCTCAGCCTTGCTCACATGCCCATTGTACACATGTGCACTTGTAATGACCAACCAAGTTTCACTGATGGCAGCAGTTTCAAAAACAAGCTTCCTAGATAATCACTAACCACCCCCCCAACCATACTATCAACCCAATAGTGACCTTTTCATCGGATATAGTTGTTAGAATTTCTTTGTCACCAATTCATCATTATAGCCAACACATATTGATTTATAGTCTGGTAAGAAGAAAATTCCACTTACAGGAACTTTGACTGTTTAGGAAATAGTCTGAATCATCCAGAATTATCTGTAAAAGCATCTTTAAATGTTTTTTCATCTCTGAAATTTGGTTTAGTCTCTGGGGTAATGGTTTGGCATGTGAAGTCATCTTTACGAGGACAGAAAAAATTCTTGTATAACCAGAATAAAGGGGAACAGAGTTTAATTATTCATGTGTTTTTAAAGAGCACAACTTTATTGGAAATGATTACTTGTTTGCCCAAATATTTGCAGAGATTTTGTGACAGATTTAAAAGCACAAAGACTACAGATTAGGAAAAGGAAGATTTTCTTTAAGGAAATGTTATGTAAGCAAAGTTTTTGTTACTGATTGAATTTGAATAATTCCTCATTCATTTTTTCCTTCATTCATGATTTCTGAAATTATTTGAAAAATTATAAAGGAAGTTAGCGGCAGATGTATTTTATCATCATAAATAGTCACTCATTAAGGGGACTCATCTAATGCATGGTGTAAAGTCCCTGTACTTAGAATGATGAGGTCCTCATAAGAGCACCTGTCTACCTAAACTGCATACTTGTGAACCATCCAAGTGCCCTTCAGGATGATGAGCTTTTGATTAGCCCTTTCAATTAGTGTTTATTTTCCTAAGTAGAATACTCACAACAGTTTCAAAGCTCTGAATCTCCTTTAATCGCTGCCTTTAAATTAAGAGGAATAGATTTTTATAACTGGTCTCTTGCTGCTTTGACCAAAAGATCAAGTATGAATGCAATTTAAATATGAAAACCAGCATCTTATTTAGAGTGAAGATTCACTCTAAACTAAAGGTGAAAATTCACTCTAACTCCATCAAGTAAAAGCTAATACTATGCATCCAGACACTGACATATTCTTGATTGATAGTTGTGCTTTCCCATCAGTGGAAAGATGAAAACAATAATTTTCTTGAGGAAATTGCACAAACATATTCAACTTACACAATTTTTCCCAAATACCTTAGAAACCTAATATTCCTAGTTTCATTTCTAAATACCTCACAAAATTGGATATGTTTTAAGTCACTATAAAAAAATCTATAAAGGACATTATTGAAGCAACTGGAAAATTTGAATATAGAATATATATCAGATAGTTCTATTGCAGCAATATAAAATTTCTTGTGAATGGTAGTGGTAACACAGTTAGGTAGGAGAATGTCTTTGTATATTTACAAGATACAGGCTGAAGCATTTAGGGGTGAAAAATCTGCAACCAACTTTCAAATTTTTCAGCAAACTATATGTATACATATACATATAAATAAATATACATAGCCAGGTAAGTAGATAGATAATAGTAAATATGGTGAAATCTTCATAATTAGTGAATCTAGACAAAGACTGCAAGTTTATTTATTTTATTTTTCTTCCAACATTTTTCTATAGACTTGAATTTATTCAAATTTAAAGCTGTGAAAAACTTACTCTATTTGCCATAATTATCATCTCCAAATTTTGAAGCCATTTATTACTTATTGACAAAAAGAGAGGTTCTGGCAGGATGGCTGGAAAACAATGCATTCTGCAGAAGCAGGAGAAAGTAAATCCAACTAGTGAGGATAGGCAAGAAATCCAGGGTAGGTCCAATGGCTGAGAAGTCAAAAGGTACTTGAAAAGCTCAGCGCTAAGTCAGCCTACTATTGATTTTGCTCCTTTTTGGGCCACAGTACCAGTAATTCACCTCCTGAGTTATTGTGTGTCCCAAGGTCTTTTGCATTACCTTCTATTTCTAATGCTTAAGTGTGTGTTTCCACCACACCTGTCCCCATCTAGTGCTTCCTGACCCCATGCATGAGTACCTATTACCATCCCCGTAAACTTCTCTAGAACTAGGTCCTTTTTTTTTTTTTTTGAGACGGAGTCTCACTCTGTCGCCCAGGCTGGAGTGCAGTGGCGTGATCTCCGCTCACTGCAAGGTCCACCTCCCGGGTTGACGCCATTCTCCCTCAGCCTCCCGAGTAGCTGGGACTACAGGTGCCTGCCACCACGCCCAGCTAATTTTTTGTATTTTTAATAGAGACGGGGTTTCACCACTGTGTTAGCCAGAATTGTCTCGATCTCCTGACCTTGTGATCTGCCCGCCTCGGCCTCCTAAAGTGCTGGAATTACAGGCATGAGTCACCGCGCCCAGCACAGAGAACTCTTATATGACAGATCACTTCACACAGGTCTCCACAGGGACAATGTGGATCCCCAGATATGGTATTTGATATGGTTTGTCTATGTCCCCACCCAAATCTCACTTTGAGCTGTAGCTCCCATAATTCCCGTGTGTTGTGGGAGGGACCTGGTGGGAGACAATTGAATCATGGGGGCAATTTCCCCACACTGTTCTCATGGTAGTGAATAAATCTCATGAGATCTGATGGTTTTATATGGGAAAGTCCCTTTTGCTTGGCCCTCATTCTCTCTTTGCCTGTTGCCATTAAGATGTGCCTTTCGCCTTCTGCCATGATTGTGAGGCTCCCCAGCTATGTGGAACTGTGTGAGTCCATTAAACCTCTTTTTCTTTAAAAATTACCCAGTTTCAGGTATGTCTTTATCAGCAGCGTACATTCATTGGCGGATGCATCACAACAATAAATATGTCATGAGCCAATGACAAGGTATATCAAGAATCATGAGGCTCACCATGAAGATTAAAGTTAACAGATTATCTAGGGTTACATGCTATTTCATGTTTCAGGCCCAGGTTCTCTTGTGGCTACCAAGAGATGCATATCTTTTCAAAACCACCAAAATTTTGAAATTTTAGGTGGGTAGTGGTCTAGAGAAAGTATATCATCACAAAAATCTAAAGCCCTAGGTCTCTGTACCCCTGCTGGCAAAACACATGACTATAGATAACAGGCTTCTTATCTTCTGTCAGTAGTCTGTTACCTTCCCCACATTAGGGCTAAATTCCATGCTGCTCATTCTCATTAACTGTATCCTTCACATCGCTTCCCCAGCACCACCCCCGACACCTGCTTCAATACACCTGGACTCACCATGTTTTAGTGTTTTGATAACTGTTCCACACACTAGACTATACACTCTATCAATGGTGGAAATTATGTTTATTCACCTTTGTCCTCTCCATGCCTAACACTGGGCCTGGCATGTGGTAGGTGCTCAAAAATATGTTTGCCAAATTTAACTTCACATACTCCAAATACAGTTAATCTTATGACCTCTTGTAGGCATGAATTAAGTTTAGGATGAGGGGCTAATTTAAGATCAGTTTAATAGCCAAAATAACGTTTTCATCATATTATAAATCCAATTCTTCCAATGTGTTTTCATCAAGAAAAGAAAATGTTCTAAGAGATCAACAATTACCAAAGAAATCTCTGCATCAATAAATCCTCTGAGGGACAGAATCTTTAAACTGAACAAATAATATCTGAGTCTCATGCAAATATGAGACTTTAATAGTAAATATAAGACTAAATCATAAGGGCACTGTGATGGTTAATTTTATGTTAACTTGGCTGGGTCACAGTGCCCAGATATTTGGTCAAATAGTATTCTGGATGTTTCTGTGAGGGTGTTTTTGAATGAGATTTATACTTAAATCACGGGACTTTAAATAAAGTGGATTACCATCCATAAGTGAGTAGGTCTCATCTAATCAGCTGAAGGCTTGAATGGAACTAAAGGCTGACCTAAGAACAAAAGGAAATTATCTAGCAGACTGCTTTCAGACTTCTACAAAATCACCTTAATTCCAACTCTTCTGAGTCACCTCCACAATTGCATAAGCTGAGTCCCTTAAATACATATTTTTATTTATTTATTAATTCGTATACTTACATATTATATACAAAATTCATGAATATTTATATATTCATTAATATTTCATTTATAATTCATTTATATTATATATAAATACATATATATATATGTACACACACCTCTTTGTCCTTTTGGCTCTGTTTCTCTGGAGGACCCTGACTCTAGTACAAATAGGGGTAAGAAAAGAATTTACCACTCAAGACTAAGGACATGATCTGCCATCCCACTTCAGAAAGACATATCCCTGCCCTACTTCTATATGTGAAGAATCCCAAAGTTTTACCATAACTACTTAGAATTTATGGCTATGTTTCTATAGTCTTATAGGATACCTGGATCATGTTGATTGAGCTACTGCATTTATAGAAAATTAAGGACAAGAGAGAGCAAGCCTCAATCTAAGGAGACTTCTTCCCATTTCCCATATAATCACCAGTATTTAGTTTCATAAACACAAAATTCAAACACACATACACACATGCACATTCATTCTCTGTGAGCTTTTTACTACCCTCTCTGGAATCCTCTTGGTTTTATCAATACCTGAGTCTACCACAGTGCAAGAGAATGAATGTTTATGCCCCTCCCAAATATACATGTTGAAATCCAAATTCCAGTGTGATAGTACTAGGATGTGGGACGTTTGGGAGTTAATTAGGTCATAAGGGTGGAGTCTTCATGATTGGAATTGATGCCTTAAAAAAGAGACCCCAGGGAGCCCTCTTGCCCTCTTTATACCATGTGAAGATACAAGAAGATGGCAGTCTGCAAAGAAGGCCTTCCTCAGAACCCAACCATGCTGGTACTCTGATCTTGGACTTTCATCCTCTAGAACTGTGAGAAATAAATTTCTGTTGTTTATAAGCCTCCCATTCTATGGTACTTTGTTATAGCAGCATGGACTGAGTAAGAAAAATGAGCTGAACCCACCCCCCCAGCTGATGTAGCCTGGCTAGAAGATGTAGTTTCACTGTGGTCCCTCTGTATGGGGACTGGTAAACACTCAGGCTCTGAAAGTTATTCTAACAGAAAACCTCAATACATAATGACAAGAAAGTTTTAATATAAATAGACTCCACTCAATTTCATGAGCTAAGGAACCATTTCTCCTTTGAGTGTCAGTCCTTCCAGTGACGTCAGGACATAGGCCTATTGTCTGGCATTAAGCTTCCATCTTTCAATGCATATATGTTAGAAAATGATTAGATCTAAGAATGTCTACCTAGTGCAATATAGTCATGATAGAGTTTTCATTGTCATGTATCTATTCAATCAATAAAAGTCCCTAATCTATTTTTTTTTTTTGAGACGGAGTCTCTGTCGCCCAGGCTGGAGTGCAGTGGTGCCATCTCGGCTCACTGCAAGCTCTGCCTCCTGGGTTCACGCCATTCTCCTGCCTCAGCCTCCCGAGTAGCTGGGACTACAGGTGCCCACCACCACAACTGGCTAATTTTTTGCATTTTTAGTAGAGACGGGGTTTCACCGTGTTAGCCAGGATGGTCTCTATCTCCTGACCTCATGATCTGCCCGCCTCGGCCTCCCAAAGTGCTGGCATTACAGGCGTGAGCCACCGTGCCCGGCCATCCTAATCTATTTAAATATTTGCTGAGCCACTATACTATACTGAACATTGTGCTAATGTCCAAAGATATGCTAGTGAGCAAAGAGAATCCCCTGAAAACAGTATTCCCTTTTTCTCCTTAAGCTCATATGCCAGTTGGGAAGGTTGATGTTAATCAATGAATCACAGAAATGAATATGCAATTGAACTGTATTTTGTCATAAAAGAGAGGAGGCATATGGCATGAGAGAGCCTTGACATGGGCCAGGGTCCACAATGGTCCCCAAGATTTCTACCCCCTGGTGTATATATCCTGTATAATCCCCTATCCTTGAGCATGGGCAACACATGTAAATGAAATAAGGTATCTCTCCTATGATTAGGTTACTCATCAGTTGGCTTTGGGTTCATCAAAAGAGAGATTATCCCAGGTGCACCTGGATGGACCTCACCTAATCAGAGGAGCTTTTAAAAGACGGTGAAGTAGGGAGATGGAACAAGATGGGAGAATAAAAGGCTCCAACAATCGTCACCCTCACCCACCCACAAACACCAATTTAACAACTATCTAAACACAAAAAAGCACCTTCATAAGAACCAAAAATCTGGTGAGCACTCACCTGAAAGAGGCACTGAAGAGGTAGGAAAAAGAGTCTTGAACCTCCGACGCCACACCCTCTCTCATCCCCAGCAGTGACAGTGTGGTACAGAGAGAAAAACCTGAGCACTTGGGAAAGGGAGAGCACAGCAATTCTGAGACATTGCATTAAACTCAATGTTGCCCTGTTATAGCAGAAAGCAAAACTAGAAAGAACTCAGCTAACATCCATGCAAGAGAGAACATTTAGCCCGGCCCTGGCCAAAGGGGAATCGCCCATCCCAGTAGCTTGAACTTCAGTTCCTGCAAGCATCATGACTGCACAGGCTAAAGTGCACTGGGGCTCTAAATAAACTTGAAGAGCAGTCTAGGCCACAAGGACTGCACCTTCTAGGAGAGTCCTAGTGCCTGTTGAACTGGGCTCCACGACTGTGGACTGTGAGAGCAGCAACCTACTGAAACACTAGCCAGGGTAGCTAACACAGTGCTGGTGACATACCTCCCATAACCCGAGGCTGCATAGCTCACAGCTTTCAGAGAGACCCCATCCTTCCACTTGAGGAGAGGAGAGGGGAGAGTGGGGAGGACTTTGCCTTGCATCTTACATGCCAGCTTAGCCACAGCAGGATAGGGCACCAGTCAGAGTCATTAGGCACTCTTTTCAGGCCATAACTCCTGGATGACATTTCTAGACACAATCTGCACCAGAAGTGATATGGTTTGGCTATGTCCCCAACCGAATTTCATCTTGAATTGTATAATAGCTCTCACATTCCCCATGTATCCTGGGAGGGACCTGGTGGGAGGTAATTGAATCATGGTGACAGGATTTTCCCATGCTGTTCTCATGATAGTGAGTAAGTCTCATGAGATCTGATGGTTTTATGAAGGGCAGGTCCCCTGAACATACTCTCTTGCCTGCCGCAATGTAAGATGTGCTGTTGCTCCTCCTTCATCTTTTGCCATGATTGTGAGGCTTCCCCAGCCATGTGGAACAGTAAGCCCATTAAACCTATGCCCTCAATGATGAGTCCCAGGACAGGCAGCATTCACCAAGCTGACTGAAGAGCCCTTGGGCCTTAAGGTAACATCAGTGGTAGCCTGGCAGCACTCCCTGTGGGCCTATAGTGGCAGTGGTCATGATGTCTTGCTTACAAGAAACACACTTCACCTATAAAGAAACACGTAGACTAGAAATAAAGGGATGAAAAAAAATCCCATGCTAATGAAAACCAAAGAAAGCAGGAGTAGCTATACTTACATCAGACAAAATAGATTTCAAGACAAAGGACACTATATAATGATAAAGGGATCAATTCAGAAAGAGAATACAATAATTTTAAATATGTATACACCCAACACTAGAGCACACACATGTATAAAGAAATTATGATTAGAGCTAAAAAGAGAGATAGATCCCAATAAAACAGTAGCTGGAGACTTTAACATCCCATTTTCAGCATTAGACAGATCTTCCAGGCACAAAATAGACAAACATTAAACTTAATCTGCACTATAGATCAAATGGACCAAATAGATATTTACAGAACATTTCATCCAATGGCTTCAGAATACACTCTCTTGTCCTTAGCACTTGGATCATTCTCAAGGATATCCCACATGTTAGATCACAAAATAAGTTTAAAAACATTCAAAACAATGAAATAATATCAAGCATCTTCTTTGACCACAAAGGAATAAAACTAGAAATCAATAACAAGAGGAATTTTGGAAACTATAACAACATGTGGAAATCAAACAGTATGCTTCTGAATGACCAGTGGGTCAATGAAGAAATTTCAAAGGAAATTGAAAAGTTTCTTGAAACAAATGATAATGGAAACACAACATACCAAAACCTATGGGATACAGCAAAAGAAGTACTAAGAGGGAAGCTTATATCTCTAACTGCCTACATCAAAAAAGAAGAAAAACTTCCAATAACCACTTTAACAATGAATCTCAAATAACTAGAAAAGCAAAACAAACCCAAAATTAGTAGGAGAAAAGAAATACTAAAGATCAGAGCATAAATAAATTTGAAATGAAGAAAACAATACAAAACGATTAATGAGAAAAAGTTGTGTTTTGAAAAGTTAAACAAAATTGACAAAACTTCAGCTGACTAAGAAAAAAAAAGGGAAGATCCAAATAAATAAAATCAGAGATAAAAAAGAACACATTGTAATGGATACTGTAGAAATTCAAAGGATCATTAGTGGCTACTATGAGCAACTACATGCCAATAAGTTGAAAAATCTGGGAGAAGTGGGCAAATTCCTAGGCTCATGTAACCTACCAAGATTGACCCATGAATAAATGCAAAACCTGAGCAAACCAATAACAAGTAACGAGATCAAAGCCATAATAAAAAGTCTCCCAGCAAGGAAAGCCCAGGACCAGATAGCTTCACTGCTGAATTCTGCCAAACATTTAAAGAACTAATACCAATTCTGCTCAAACTATTCGGAAAAATAGAGGAGGAAAAAATACTTCCAAACTCATTCTATGAGGCCATTATTACACTGATGCCAAAACCAGACAAAGACACAAGCAAAAGAAAACTATAGGCCAATATCTCCAATGAACACTGATGCCAAAATTCTCAACAAAATACTAGCAAACTGGATTCAACAATACATGAAAAAGATCATTCATCATGACCAAGTGGGATTTATCTCAGGAATGCAGGGATGGTTCAACATATGCAACTCCATCAGTGTGATTCATCATATCAACAGAATGAAAGAAAAAAACAATATAATCCTTTCAATTCATACTAAAAGAGCATTTTATAAAATTTAATATCTCTTCATAATAAAAACTCAAAAAACTGGGTATAGATGGAACATACCTCAATATAATAAAAGCCATATATGACAGACCCACAGCTAGTATCATACTGAATGGGAAAAAACTGAAAGCCTTCCCTCTAAGATCTGGAACACAACAAGGATGCCCACTTGCACTACTGTCATTCAATATAGTACTGGAAGTTCTAGCAAGAACAATCAGACAAGAAAAAGATATTAATGGCATCCAAATTGGAAAGGAAGAAGTCAAACTATCCTTGTTTGCAGATTACAGGATCTTACACTTGAAAAAAATCTGAGAACTCCACCAAAAACTATTAGAAAAGATAAACAAATATAGTAAAGTTGCAGGATACAAAAATCAATAGCATTTGTATATGCCAAAAGCAACTTGAAAAAGAAATCAAGATAGTAATCCTATTTATAATAGCTACTAATCAAATTAAGTACCTAGAAACTAACCAAAGAAGTGAAAGATCTCTGCAATGAAAGCTATAAAACATGGATGCAAGTAACTGAAAAAGATGCAAAAAGTGGAAAGATATTCCTTGTCCATGGACTAGAAAATCAATACCGTGAAAATGTCCATGTGACCCCAAAATCTGCATATTTCATCCAATCCCTATCAAAATATCAATGACATTCTTCACAGAAATAGAAAAAACAATCCTAAAATTTATATGGAAGCACACAAGATCCAGAATACTTAAAGCTATCCTAAGCAAAAAGAACAAAACTGACTTCAAATTATATTACAGAGCTAGAGTAACCAAAAATCTCATGAAACTGGCATAAAAACAGACACATAGACCAATGGAACAGAATAGAGAAACCAGAAATAATTCATACGTCTACAGTGAACTCATTTTCAACAAAGGTGCCAAGAATATACATTAGAGAAAGGACAGTCTTTTCCATAAATGGTGCTGGGAAAACTGGATATCCCTTTGCAAAATAAGAAGACTACACCATTATCTCTCACCATATACAAAAAAAAGAAATCAAAAAATATTAAAAACTTAAATCTAGGACCTCAAACTATGAAACTACTAAAAGAAAACATTGGGGAAATTCTGCAGGACATTGGAGTGGGCAAAGACTTTTTTGAGTAATGACACACAAGCACAGGCAACCAAAGCAAAATGAACAAATGGGATCATATCACGTTAAAAAGCTTACGCCTGTAATCCGAGCACTTTGGAAGGCCAAGGTGGGTGGATCTTGAGGTCAGGAGATCGAGACCATCCTGGCCAACATGGTGAAACTCTGCCTCTACTAAAAATACAAAAATTAGCCTGTCGTGCTGGCGTGTGCCTGTAGTCCCGGCTACTTAGGAGGCTGAGGCAGGAGAATCGCTTGAACCCGGGCGGCAGAAGTTGCAGTGAGCCGAGATCGCGCCACTGCACTCCAGCCTGGGTGACAGAGTGAGACTCCATCTCAAAAAAAAAAAAAAAAGAAAAAATAAATAAAAGCTCCTGCATAGCAAAGGAATCAAAAGAGAAACCCACAGAATGGGGGAAAGTATTTGCAAACTTCCCATCTGACAAGGGATTCATAACCCAAATATATAAGGAGCTCAACCAATTCTATAGGAAAAAATCTAATAATCCAATTAAAAATCGGCAACAGATCTGAGTAGATATTTCTCAAAAGAGGACATACAAATGGCAAAAAAAAAAAAAAAGGCATTTGAGAAGGTGCTTAGTATAATCAATCATCAGAGAAATGCAGATCAAAACTACAATGGGATATCATCTTATCCCAGTTAAAATGGCTTTATCCTAAAGACATTGTATGCCAGTATCAAAATACCTCATGTAACCCATAAATATATATACCTACTATATACCCAGGAAAATTAAAAATTAAAAAATTTAAAATAACAATAAATGTAAAAGTAAAATATAAAAGAAGGTGGAGCATCAGAAAGATGCACTCCTGCTGGCCTGGAAAAAAGTTAACAGCCATCTTATGATCTCCCTATGGTGTCATGTGGCAAAGAGCTATAGACAGCCTCTAGTTGCTGAGAACAGTCACTGGCCAACAGCCAGCAAGAAACAGGGGACCAGGTTGTAGTCATACAACCTCAGGGAATTTAATTCTACCAACAATCAGTGAGCATGGAAAAGAGCCCTGAGCCTCAAATGAGAAAAGCAGCCAAGCCAAACCCCGATTTCAGCCTTGTAAGATCTGAGCAGAAAATCTAGCTAAGCCACGTGCAGGCTCTTAACCCAAGGAAACTATGAGATAATAAACTTGTGTTCTCCTAAGCAGCTAAAATTGTGATCATTGGTTTTGCAGCAATACACAACTAATACAAACATAGAAGATAGAGTTGACCTAGTCAGAGAAGGCTTTCTTGGGAAAGGGATATTTGAACTGAAATCTGAGGAATAAATTGAATTTAACCAGAGGAAAGGTGTTGGAGGTATGGAAATCAGATACAAAGGATTTAGATTTAGAATCTTTAAAAGGCTTGGGGCTAAAGCAAGCATGGCAAACACAAGAAATATAAAGACATCTAGAGTGGTAAAGAAGGGGAAAATAGAAAATTATGTGGGGGAGGGCATAATTATGCGGGGGGTGGGGGAGGTAGATAAAGCAGGACTTTGAAGACCATGTTAAGGAATCTGATTTTATTCCCAGTGATCAGTGTTACTGTTCTTTTCCCCTAGTGTTATCAGGAGTATCTTTTACTGGAGATTTTCATCCCAGGAGTCTCTAGGAGCAGCTCTATAGTTTTTAATTCTGCTGCTTGATGAAATAAGGATCATCCTACCTTGCCCAAGACCCTTCAGGGGACATATAGGGTGCTCTATCTTCTAGACTTATCTGGAGATCTTATGCTTCTTGATCACTTTCTGGTGTCAAACTTTGAAAAGAGTTGAGAATTAGGAACTATGGGGAAGGTGACAGGGGTGAGGAACAGAGGAGGAGAAAGAGAAAATTATCCGCATTGTCAAAACTGTAATATACTTCACCTCTAAACTCTTATTCTCTGACTTTTCTAACTGCAGATATAGGTCTTATTTAAGAGGAATTCAGGATATGATAGAATCTTCCAAAAGTAGACATGTTTCTATAATGTAACATCCACATGATACCTTTTAAAGTAAGAGTAAGTGAAGTTTTCAAACACCTCTTTGGCCACTCTTTCATAATATATGAAAAGATTATGTTTCTCATGCAATATAAGATCCATCTTTTTTATTCTCTTACTTTTCATTCTAAAATTTAAATGCCCAAATTAAGTCAGTTTTTACATTTGAATCCCTCTAAGAAATCCACACCAACCTTGACTTAATGAGTCAAACAAACTGTTAAGGTTATCATAAAGAAAGCAAGTATTTCTCAGGTTTCCGTTGCCTGCAAGGGAAAGTTTCACTGTTAAACACTTTTTAAAAGGTGGCTGATAAAGTATAATACAAATTACATAAGCTATGGTTCACTAGATTCAGCAATTCCATATTATATAGAAATTTAATCAATCTTTCAGGGATTTCAGACATATCACAGTAGGAAGCACTTTTGACCTTTCATGGAGAGGTAAGCAAGATGAGGTACTGAACTGCATATTTCAGTGGGTTTGTTGGATTATGTATAATTGTCTTTTTCAGAATTTCTGGCTGAATTTGAGCCTTCCTATTCGGCAATTTATTCCATTTTACATATGAAAAGCAAAACTTAAGATTTGCCTATTTGAATCAAAAATTTACCCTTATGCAAATCTAAATCATTTCTCTCTCTGCCTCAGGAAAGCTACAGAATAAATAAAGGAGGGTATCATGCAAAGCTATATGGATTACATTAAAATCATCCCCTTTGCAGCCCTTTTATGCTTCCTTAATAGTCCTGATTAACAGTGCTGGTCATAATTAATAAGAGTGTTCTGTTTCACTTTTTAAAGTGTGTCAGTTTGGATGATAAACTGTATGTTTATTCTAGGCAATTCTGGCACTATATCCAGGAAGTCAACCCTAATGCTTCTGCCTAGTTGTTACTGTCCTATATTGGTATTGGGTAAAGATGGAGAGGGGGTTACACCTTCTTCAATACAGGAATCAGTATAGCTCAAAACACTTCTTTGGGTTCCAAAGAAGTAGAGAATACTATGAAAGAGAAATAGAAAACCTAAAGATATGCTACTAAAGCCCAATTCACCTATAAATAAAAAAGATAACAAAACATTAGCTTTTTATGAACAAAAATACAAAAAGTCATATACAATCTAATGTATATGACTTTTAACCCTTAGAATTGTGTTCTTTTCTCCATTCTAAAAGTTTTAACACTTAATATTTAAAACATAACAACATCAACAACACAAACCTTAGAGTTTAACTAGTTAGAATTTCTCATTTGATAGATGAAGAAGTGAAGCCTCAGAGGGGACAATGACTTACCCCAAGACTACCCAACTTATTGACTACCAGGAACCTGAGTATCTTGACTGAATTGACAGTTCTTTCCCATGTCATGCTCTCTCTCTTCTTACAACTAGAATTATATATACAACTGTCAGATTTTGAGTATATTTATAAGAAGGACTCACAAAGAACTCATTTGCCATTTATTCTGGCACAAGGTGCCACCCTAAGAGCACAAAGCTTAGCCACAGTCAGTTAAATATCTACAATAGTGCCCAGGCCAGCATAAAGCTAGAAGTTTTAGAACTGTTTGTTTGTTTGTTTTTGTTATTCCAAGAACAAAAATATATTTTTCCCACATGACTTAATGGCCTTGGCAGATTACAGGTTCTAACTGACGTCCCCTGAGTGAGACTGTCAAAAATGGAGCAGAAGGATAGCCACAGCTTGGAACTGAGAACTGAACCTGCCAACTGTTGGACAGTTTGCTCAGCCTTCTAGTGAAAACTGGCCATCTCTACTAAAAGCAGAGAATAGAAACGAGGGATGGGTCAGATAAAATATTCTACCTCATAGTGGGTTTGTAGGGTGGTTAATTCATTATATTTCTATAGTATGAGACAGTTTTCTTCTGGGAGAAAAGACAGTATTACTATACAAGTCAGTAAATAAACAGTTTAAGTTCACAGCGCAGAGTTGAATGCAGATTGATGATTTTTCAAATAGCCTATGGTAGTGATTATGACTATGAGTAATGAGGAGAAAAATGTATTTTTTAGACAAATTATGTAAACATTTTCAACCTGAAAATGTAAGCATTAGCTATCAAGAACACAAATCTAGATTAAAAATAAAACAAAAGGACATTTTCAATGTATTTCTGTTCATTTTTCAGCACAAGAGTGAATTTTTTATGAAATTAATTTCCTTTGTATTTACAACAATGGATCAGAGTTAAAATGGAAAAATAAAACCAAATTAAAACAATGAGCCATTGTCTTTGTTTTCTAAACAAAAGGGAAAACAAAATCCTCACAGGTTTAGAAACAGTGATACATTTAAAAATTAATATTGGCAGTCTTTATTTACTTGACAATTTCAAGATTGTAATTAAAGACGCTTAATAAATGCATAATAGACACAGGAAAGCATTAAAGGTGACATTCCAACCACGAGATCTCTTTTAGATAGTAACAAGAAGAAAAAAAGGTCTAATTTTACTTTCATTGATAACCATATTCTCAGCTCTTTGAGAACCAGAACATTAGCATCCATAATTGTTTGGGGTGTATCTTACAGTTCAATGCTTCAAATTTACTCTTCCTTGTAGTGGGGGAAAAATGGTTAATAAGAGGTTAAATGAAGAGAGTCCAGTGTTTGCCTTTCCCTGGCAGATGCCCGTGGCCTTGTCCATTTCTGCTTCTCTTGGTTCCCTAGAGCACTCTGTACAACACCAGAATATGGCAAATGCTTAAGGAAAATGTGTTGTCTCAACCACTGTACCTTACAAGGTAGGACTCTGAGCACCTGTAATAATGTATCTTAATAACCAGAACAAACACTTGCTCCTGCTAAATTCAGGCAAGTAAAATGTTGCCCCTAGATTTTAATGGCTCTAAAACCTAGAAAAGGCCAAATCTTTTATAAAATGCTATCAGATAATACCTTCACCCAGGGCTCTGAATACATTCACATAAAGTGTTCCCTGTCTTTCCATCAAGGTTTCTGTCAGGAATCTCTTAGCATCATTGGCTGTATTTACACTATCATTTCACTACCAAGATGAAGTAGTAATTTTCAAATGTGAAACAGAGCATAATAATAGTTTAAAGGACAATTGACACTTTACTATGTAAGTCAGTGCCAATATTGCGAGGAAAACCTTTAGGGATTAAATTGAAGGGTGACTTTGATCTAATGCTGTCCACAGTCCTACACAGGACTAGTGCCAACCAGTAATTCACCTGATTAACTCAAAAAAATTATTCAGGATTCCAAAAAACAAAATAATTCTCTAGAAAATTTAAGCTAAAACATTTTTGGACCAAATAGAGGCTAGCAAAAGAATCTAAAAAGAAAGTGCAAAGAATGTTTAACGTAATATAGAATCAAACAGGGATGTGTTCATATCTCTGTTGTCAAATGTTAATTTGAATTGTTGCTGGGGATTACTGTAAGACAAGAGTAGCAATGAGACTTGCAGATGTAGCAGATTCATTGTGTGCCTTATAACCAATCTAGATTCAGTGTGCCACCACCTGTAAACATGAGCAATAGATTTCTCTTTTTTAAATGGCCTGGAAAGTATTTAACAGGCTATCCTTGGGGAACTAACACTTTTTTGAACTAATTAATCACCGAATGCCACCACTGCTCCAATCCAAGGAACATGAAAAAGGAGTTATTGGGCAATAAAAAAAAATTCTCTAGAAAAGAAAGTGTTGATACACCACTATTGGAGGGCAAACTCCCCTGCAAACATTTACAAGTTTTTTTTGAAGATCGTCATTTTAAATAGCAGAAAAAAATCAGAAATGTGTTAATACTGACATTAATTTGAACATTTTTGATTTCCTTAGTACTTTGAAAGAAATACGGGACAAAGAGCAGCTACATAATTAATACTAAGCATATTAAAAGGAAAAAGTGTTTTTACAGTAGCTAGAACTCTGGACTGGACTCAGCTGCAAAGGGGACTGAGTTCTATTTTTGGCTTGACAATTAACCAACTTTATAACTTCAGACAATTTACTTCAGCTCTCTTCTCAGTATCCAAAATAAAAAGTTTAGACCAGATGATGTTTAAGATCTCTTCCAGTCCTAATCTTCTATAAAATGTCAACATTTTTAGAACTACTTTTTCTTTCACATCTGTACAGCTTTGTCAATATTTAGGCCACTATATAAGAGTTATGGTTTGGATTTAGCATTTACAATCAATATTTGAATTTTCATTATTACTTAGCTAAGTATCTCTGAATCCTGACACTGTTTGCTCTCTCACATACTTTAATAATAATAGTAAACAAGGGAATCTTTATGAAACCAAGTGGTACCTAAAGGTTGTGACTGACCAGAGACAAATATCAAACCTAAGATACTTTGAATATATTATAAGCATCTTCTTAGCACTTCAAAGCACAAAGCATTTTTCTTGTTCATTATATTCTTATGGTCTTCTAGTTATCTGCAAAATACTAAAACAGGTTTAACAAATGGAAGAGGTACAAGAATTATGCAATTTGTTACAAGAACCCATGAAGTAACAACTCTAGTTCTTGTTCAACTGTTCACTATGGAAAGCTACATAAAAATTACATAAGGTAAATGCACTAGATGCAAAAATCTGAAGACACCTGCCAATAGGCAAATGAAAATAAAATCTCTGCCAGCGAGGACCATAAATAGGGAGAACACTAAGTGTGAGTCCACCCCAAATAGTCTAGTGCACTCAAATAACATATGATATACTCTCTCAGTAACAATAAAAATAACATTTTTTGAAATTTTACTATGAATGCATAATAATTGTCATAAGTACTTCATATAAATTTTTCATTAAAGAGGCTGGAGAGCTGAAACTACATGTTCTAAATTTCCTTGTATCTAGAATTCCAGATACAGTTTAGGTATTAATTATACGCATTTGCCTGATACTTGAATTCAGTACTAATCTAAGTTGGGGGGAAGTTGTGATGCACAAATCATTCATTTTTTCTGGGTCAGATCTAGTAGATGTGGTATGACTCTGGGGTCTAGAGTTCTAGTGGTAGATTGTTGATTCCCCAACCTCTTAATTGTAATAGAGTTTGTGATTTTCCTGGAAGAACTGTTCTGCCACTCTTCTGTGAGTCTCCCTGGAGGCCCAGTCTAGCTCCGAATCCTCCCAGAATTCCAACATTTCGTAAGCAGCTAATTCCTTGCATTTAATTTCTTTTTGCTTAAAATAGCTGAAGTGTTTTCTGCTATCAGCAAATGAACCCTTGACTAATACAGAATTTCTTATCAGGAATAATTGTAGATGCAATGCTCAAAGGTGAGCATCTGAGCTTGCTTTAAAAAGTAAGGATTTGATTTCCAGAAAGGGTTGAATATCAGTAGAACATGGCCTCCAATAGAGAAGCAGATACTTCAGTTACCACCTATGGTCACCTGGAATGAAGTGCCCACTGAACATACAATTTTAATGAAACATGAAGTGGTTTCCAAAACATAGTATGATGAGCAAAAGGATGCAAGGACAATCAGGTAGATTAGTGGCTTATAACTGCATTGGAGAATTATAAGAAGAAAAATAACATGAATTCTTTTTTTAAGCCAAAATCTAAGAACAGGGAATTTCTCTGACTGCCTTAAAAGAATCTCTTATCTTTACTGTCACAGAGCTGGTTCACTAAAAACTAAAAGAAGAATCTGATCCTTTAGTTGCCAAATTACAACAAAATCTTATGTTTCTTATGTGAAAATTAAAAACTTGATTAGGAAAGAATTTCCTAAATTCTTAAGGAAAGTTTAAGAATTTTCCTTAAATTCCCAAGGAAGGAGTAGGACCTTGAAAATTTAAAGGTCACAATTGGGAACATTCATATTTTTGAGTACATAGCACCCCCAAATCCTACCAAACCTCTCCAGTCAACAGAGATCCTCTCCCTAACTGATGAGGCTGGTTCTACCTTGTAGGAAGACCTGATAATGACCCCATTTGAGGCTATTAACTTGTAAAAAGATGCCAATTCTTCTCCTTCCACACCCTATTTTCTTCCAGACCTGTATCAAATTTCATCATGTAGTCAGTTAAGTACTTGAAACCTAAACTCATTTAGTCCTAAAATCATTTAGTGAGGATGTTGGAAACATTTTGGTATAGCATTATACATAAGAGAGAATGTAAGACTTAGGGAAATCGAAATGTTGAAGTGAACCTATAACATGCCACATCTCCCAGGCCCAAAGCACATTCCCTTCACAAAGACCTTGACAAATGAATTGTACAAGGAACACCTTATCCTCAGAACAGTTCCCTCTGAGGAACAACATCCTCAGAAAGTATAGTCATAGCTATCCTCTGAAGTCAGGAAGGAAAGTGGTATATGTTGCCATCAAAATGGAGTCCTTGACTTGAGTGACAATGATGAGACGAAATGTGGCAGAGACTTAACTATAAGAGCTAAGGAGAATAATGTTACCATAATAGGTATTATAGCTAAAGGAATCATCAGAATGAACTTTGACAATAACTAATCAACCAGAGGCTCCTTACGGTAGTGTTACAGGTTCCCCACCATGTTTCTTAAGGGTGCATGTCTCAACACTGAAGGCTGGGCAGTGAGCCAAGGCCATGGTGCCCAGCCAAGGAGAAGGTGCCCTGAGAACCTAAACATCCCAGAGAGTATCTGAGAACCTACCAAGAAAAACAGTCTCATCGGTTAAACACAGTAGGCAAGGGGCAAAAAAATTAGTTTAAAAGCAGTTTGGAGATGGGAGTGAGGGCAGATCTCTAGAGCCGTCCTGCTGCCATCCAGGAGTACCCTTTCTGTAAGTCTTAATAAACTCATCTATTTATCAAACTTGACTTGCTCGAGTCATTCTTTGGTCTCTTGGTTCCTTCCCAGTTTGAAGGGGACATTACAGTCCCAAGCTTTTCTCATAACACTTATAACTAAAATAAATGGGCACCCTAATTTGATCCACATAATGAAAACTTAGAATGAAAACTTGTAAATAGAGTAAAAAAAGGCTTGACTTCAATCACCCTAGTAGAAAATCACAGCCTCATACAAGCCAGGTACAGATGTGGAAGACCTACAAAGATCACCTTCCAGTCTTCCCCAAACAATCCGTAGCTATTTACTGCAGTGACAATGCATTGAGGAAAGAGAAAGACACAGAACTTTTGAAGATTTTCAACATTGGGTCTGGGCTAAAACTAATCCTTGGGAACCCACTGTGATCCACTAGTTAGAGATTAAGCTCATGGTACTCATGTGATAAATGAAATTTTGGCCCAAGTCCAGCACTCAGTCAGTTCAGTGTGTCTTCAAATTAATCCTGTAGTTATTTCTCCATTTCCTGGGTATATAGTGAAAATAGACATCCTTGACAGATGGAAAAGTCCCATTGATTATTTTCTGATTCATGGGGTGAGAATTGATATGAGTCATGATATGTGTGGTAACAATCCTCCAAGAGGGTCTCCAATGACCCCTGCCTCCTGGTATTTACATCTTTGCATAGCGCCCTTCCACACTGTGTCAAGATTTGTCTGCATGACAAGTAGAATGTCACATCCAAGGTTAGGTTATAAAGGACATTGTGGCTTCTGCCTTCTTCTTTCTCTTGGATCACTTGCTCTGAGGAAGCCAGCTGCCATGTCATGAGGAAGCCAGCTGCCATGTCATGAGGAAACCAAACAGCCAATGGAGAGGCCCATGTAATAAGAAACTGAGGCTTCCTATCAACAGCCATGTAAGTGAGCCATCATGGAAGTGGACTTTCCAGTATCAGTCAAGATTATAGATGCTGCTGTCCTGACTATAATCTCAGGAGAAACCCTGAACAAGAACCACCTAACTAAGCCAGCCCTGAATCCTTGACTTAGGAAAACCATTCTCAAGTCTAACTACACATCAAATTAACCTTTTAAAACTCAGTCACCTGAGGTCAGGAGTTTGAGATCAGCCTGGCCAACATGGCAAAACCCCATCTCTACAAAAATACAAAAATTAGCTGGGTGTGGGGGCGCATGCATGCCTATACTCCCAGCTACTCAGGAGGCTGGGGCAGGAGAATCACTTGAACCCGGGAGGCGGAGGTTGCTGCGGTGAGCCGAGATCGAGCCACTGCACTCCAGCCTGGGCGACAGAGAAAGACTCCATCTCACAAAAAAAAAAAGAAAAAAAAAAGTCACAAATCAATCAATCACTAAATCACTTTAATGTACAAAAGCCAGTCTCCAGAGCCATGTCTAGGATAACATGCAGAATTTCATTGTATGTTCTCTTTCTTCTTCCTTCTATCCCTCAAACATTCTTATGTGGGTGAAATAAGAACAAAATTAAAGCTAAGGTATAACTTTAAAAGATAGAGATTACACATGAATGGTCTGGGTGGAGAGAAGAGAGATGAAAACAGACAATGGCAGGTTCTTGCTCTGACTAGAAACTCTGTGTATTGGTTTGGACCTAAGGTGTCTCTCTGGATCTCACAAGAAATAATCTTTCTTCCCCCGGTGGGCTGTCATCACACAGAGTTGCCCAACCACAGGAAAGATATAATTAACACAAATGTCCACATCCTAGGAACAGCCACCTAATCTCAAACATTCATAATATATCACAGGCTTAATAGGTAAAGTTTGGAAAACCCATATTTGGGTCCTGATACACAAATATCCTATTACCTGTGTGGACACCAGTAGCTCCCAACCCAATACAAAAGGAAATCACCTAATATCATCACCAATTATTGTGAAATTAGGGGATCATTTCAAAGGAATTTGACAAGAGAGGTCTGAGTAACAGACATAGAAATAAAAATAGTTCCATAATAACTGAGTATGGATGAAGAAAACATCAGGAGTAACTCCAAATAAAATAATAACTCCTAGGAATTTAGCTTTCAGTATTTTTCCATTCCCCTCTCGCGCAAGATATTGCCCTTTCTGAAGTTCTCAGAGCCCTAATCCTACTCCTCACCCTCTACAAACCCAGGACACCATTCTGGCAGCCCTGTACTGGCTTGACAGAGCTCATATTCTAAATCCATCCATTCTCATTATCACCTCCACAAATGAGCTTTTCTTCATAATATTCCTTTGGCAATCTCTGTTGAAGGTGGCAGTTGAAAATGGCTTATGATATTACCTTCCCACAAAATATCTTCATTTGATTGGCAACCTTCAACCCCTTGAAATGGAAGAGTAATTAACGGTGGAAATTTCTAGGACCAAATAGGTAGGACATGCATGTTTCTAATTCAATTATACATGCCAAGACAGAGAAAATTTTTTAAAAAATATATTCTGTCATTCGCATGATTGAAGACTCTGATATCTACTCAACCACTTCCCCCTTTGGGAAGAAAGAATGTTGTCAGAAGTCTGACACATGCCCTTCCCTTAGAGGTTACCTATTTTTTAGTTAAATATCTCCAGTAATAGAGATCTCAGAAATTAACAATATGACCCGTTCCATGAACAACACCAAAAATTTGTAAAACTTCATGCTGATGCCAAATCATAACACCTGAATCTCCTACCCATTGATCCAGATTTTACCCTCTGAATGACAGTGATCAAGTCATATTATTTTATCTGACAAGATTTTAAATATGGAATGACAATTATAATGTCTTTTCCAGATTTATATGCTAAAATAAAATTATAACTCCTTCCTGCTAAGATATAATTTTATGCCCTTTTACCATCCCATTTGTTCTTGGATATGCTTTGGTTCTGTGTTTCCCAAATGCTGGTCTAGCAGTTTGTTTTTTTAAACATAAATTTCTCGGTCCCATTCACATAGATTATGATTTAGTAATCTTGCAGTAGGACTAAATTAGAACTCTAGGTGAAGTCTAACTCACAGACCAAAGAATTAATCTCCCTGATTTCTGTACTCTTATTGATAGAGTATATGATTGCATCTATCACAATTATTATTAGTAACCATTTTCAGGACACAAGGAAATAAAATCAACAGGAAGTATCTACACCACCTTTTTTTTTTTTTTTTTTTTTTGAGACAGAGTCTCACTCTGTCACCAGGCTGGAGTGTCGAGTGCAGTGGCGCAATCCTGGCCCACTGCAACCTTCGCCTCCTGGGATCAAGCAATTCTCTTGCCTCAGCATCCTGAGTAGCTGGGATTATAGGTGCCCACCACCACGCCCAGCTAATTTTTTGTATTTTTAGTAGAGACAGGGTTTCACCATGTTAGCCAGGATGGTCTTGATCTCTTGACCTCGTGATCCGCCCACCTCGGCCTCCCAAAGTGCTGGGATTACAGGCGTCAGCCACCGCACCTGGCCTATACCATCTTCTTATTCCCATGTATTGGACAATTGTGTCAAGGTAAATTGCTCGTAAGTGATCACTATCATTGTTATTTTTATAGCATCTCAGCTTAGATTAAACCTGCAATTTAATTTTAGATTTTTCAAATCAAGAAATATTCCACTCCAGAATAGCAGACCTTCAGGTAAGACATCAAAACTTGCTAATTTATGCCCTTGTGATTGTATGTAAAATCCAATATAGGAAACCATGCCAATTCCATTCCTAATTGTTAATATTTTCCTCACATTTTTAAGTTAAGGCTCAAACTCACCAATATAAGAACACTTCTAGTGTTAGCTATGCTTTCCCTCCTCCTATAACTATTCAATAAATACTTGAATTAGTTTTAAGTGTTCATATGTAATATCAGTGTTCCAAGATTAAAAAACAAAACAATATCTCATATCCTTTACTAAATCTCCATGGCATTGGGTTTTGCAGTCTTCATGTGATTAGTAAATGAGGGATTATTCAAAGGAGGTGAATAACTTTCTCTATTGTGTCATTTTCAAAGCTTAATGTCTCCTGTTTTTCAAAAAATATTTATTAAATGTTTATTAGGTACCAGGTACTAGACACTGGGGAAAAGGAATAAATAAGATCTATGTTCCTTCCTTTATGGAGCTTAAAGCCTAGATGGGGAGACATGTATTGAACAAATAATCGCATAGAAGAATATGCAATGAAATTGTGATAGACATTGTGAAGGAAAAGTAGAATAAAAAATTAGCTGGGCGTGGTGGCAGGCGCCTATAATCCCAGCTTACAACAGGACCTGATTTAGATGACAACTGAGGGAAGATTTCTCTTAGAAATTCACTTTAGGAGAGACCTGAATGATGTGCAGTGCACAGCCAGGCATAAGAGGACAAACTCCAATCAGAGGTAATAGCACAGGAGAAGGTCCCAGGAACTAAGGAGCTCAGTCCCTTTGGGAGAATGAAAAAAAAAAAAAGACATGTACTAAAGTAAAAGGGAAAACAGACCATGATGAAGTCAGACAGAAACTAGGTTATAGAGGTACATAATTCAACTTAGAGGGGTTTAAATTTACCTTAAATGTACTGCATGGACATTGAAGATCTGTAGTAGGGAATGTTGCATTTTTAAAAGATCACTCAGGGCTACTATATGCAGAATATGTTGATGGAAAATAAGAGAAAATAAAAATCAAATTTGGAAGCTTCACAGTAGATAGCTTAAGAGAGAAAAGATATTTGCTTAAGCTACTATGATGACAATGGATATCTGAAGAAGCAGGCAGACACATTGTAGAACTATACTCTAGGAAAATCAAAAAGGAGTACAGCCTGACACACTTGCTTTTATACAATGCCTATAAACTGTATTTATTTTCTATAACTACTAAGACTCACTCTTTATGTCTAATCATCCCTTTACCTTTTGTATAATTGTTCATTTCAGGTAGAAGATCTGCTTAATTTTGCATAACAACTAGCACAGCATGATACCCATATTATAGTCTCTTAAATCCACTTGATAAAGGGCTATCTAACAAGATTCTGGAGTTCCTTATGAGTCAATATTATAAATATTTAAGAGGGTGTCATAAGGGACAGACTTTTATTTCAGTTCAAAAGAACAAACCTCACATTTTCTTTAAATGACATTTTCCCCAAAAAAGTTAATATCAGTTTTGAGTCTGGAATGTCAACCTCATCAAATTAACCTCAAATGTAAGCTTCCAGCAAACACCAATATTTTTAACCTCATTGAAGCATATTTCTAAATTTGCAATGAAAATATAAATATATTTTAATGTTGCAAATTAGATTTCTATATGAGACATGCACGACTTCCAAATATACATGAGGTCAACAGGATGAGACTGCAAAATAAAAATAGTCAAATTCTCACTGCATTTGAATATGGGAATATAAAACTCCTGGTCCTAAGCTGTACTCAGAAAAAAACACATGGGAGAAAAAAATAGTGTTAAAGTCAAATAACATCCTTTAACTTTAAAAATCATGCTAATTCTTCTCTCTCCTAGAATGTCAACCCAAAAAGAAACAATGTGAATTACATAGCTATAGATACTCTTTTTTTATGTTTTCTTTGCTAGAAAAGGAATAGATACTGAAGAAAGAAAAAAAGGTGGGGTGTGGGGTGGGCAGGGGACTAAACAAGTGTAAAGAGATTCCAAAAGGATTTACATATATAAAGACAATATTTTCTCCATCAACCCACATTCCTATTTGAACCTTGATCATTTTCTTCATGGCCAATAAGCACTAACCTAGTGTAAAATAGTATAGAAAAACTATATGCATATAGCACAGATAAAATACAAGCTGCACCCATTTGGGGTGTTTTTATCATTAACTGCTGTTTCATAAACTGAACATACAATGGGCCGTGACACTGGATAAATCATTTGTTTCCACTTGTTATTGATGACATTTCATAACTCATTTGGGGCTCTGCTTTGCCCCGTCATTCGTGAGTTATGAGGTTATCAATCATGACTGGGAATAAATGATTTATGTAAGTTGCCCTATTGTATATTTTAGGTACAGGATACAATAAAACACACACTATTGATTTCTAATATTGTTGCATTACGTTTATTATGTGTGTTTGTGAGACTGATCTTGTGTCATCTGCTGCAACAACTGAGAATGAAATGTTAAAATAACAAGAAAATAAATAAAAATGATTCTGAGAATTCCTGTTTTTAATTAATATCTCGATAAAGTCATTTTTAAAGTCTCCTTGAATTAAAAAACAAACTGTCTCAAGAAAGGGGAATTGTAGTTAAGGGCCTGAAATCAATTTATAAAGTTATGATTGAGAAACAGAAAATGACTGAGAGGAACACACTGAATAGGGCATATGCCATCCTGAGAACCTACTAAGATACTGAGGAAATGCTATTCACTGAGGAACATTTTGCATTGTGTATTAAGCTTGATAGGATCAATGGCTTAGGAACAGAGATAATATGAAAATATGAAACACTTCTTCCAGTCATTTAAAGAGCAAATGGGTAGAGTGGAGAGAAAGAAAAAAAAAGATTATTTTCATTGATAAAAGCTTAGCCCCTTTAACTCCACAAGAAATATATTATTTGAAAATAAACATAAAGTGACCCCCAAAATGCTCTCGTTTGAATAAATTTCTTTAGAAGGGGAAATGGCATCTTAAGAGATTAAAGAATTTTTCTTTTGCTTCCTTTCCATTCCTTCCAACAACTGACTTCCTTTTTATTTTCCTGATGAGCTTGAAACTATAAACATGGCTTTAAAAATATATAGAACTACAAGAAAATGCAAAGAAATTTGAGGGAGGCAATCAAAAAACATATTGAAAATCAAACCTAGAATAAGAGCATCAAAAATCTAGGAACTTTCAGCTATTTGCAATTACGAGAGTAATTGCTATTTTAAAATGTTTTGCTTGTTCCAGGGAAACGCTGGTTCGTAAGCTGAAATTCAAGGAGTTTAAATCACAGCAAAATCTCTTAGAAGCTGATCAAGACTAAATACACAATCAAAACAACCCATTATCTACATATTTTAGTTGATTAAAATATGAGCAGCATTACATAGAAGATGTTGACCAGCTGTGTATCACCTCCAGTGATGAGAAAAAAAAATTAATTTGAAGTACACAGAATTTAAGTCAGATATAAAGAAAATTTTCTTCTTCTAATAAAAAATTTCCTTCTAATATAAAATTTCTTTCTTCTATATGTATTAACTATTGGGAATAGTTGTAGAATTTGGAAATTTATAGCAGCAGTTTCACTTTTTAGACTGGTTTAGATTTCTACTAATCTAATGATCAAGAGTTACATTCAAATTTCAAGTAATTTCTCACAGTCCTTTTCTCTGCTTAATTTTATGATAATACTAATTATTTTAAAGCTCTGTTTTAAAGAATAATAGGATAAGAGAAATGGGGATTTCAAAAGTGAAAGTTGGTAGTTTATGCAATTAGAAGATGACATATTTCTTGAAAAAGTACAGCAGAGGTACATTGCTTAGCTAAAAACTCTTAGATTGGGTCCAATATTATTTAAAAATATTTCATTTTTAAATTTTTATTCTAGATATTTTTCTAGGTGCTTTAATTAAGTATACAGTTGCTTAACCTAGGGCTCTTAAACAGGCTTTAAGAGTGTTCAGGAAATACCCCAAATTGTATTTAAAATGGTGTACGAGCTTGTGAAGAGTTAACATCATTATTAAGAATTTCAAACTTCATTCACAGTCCTTGTCTAAAAACAAACAATTTTTCTAAAAATTGCAGATTATTTATTTGAGAGAAGCTTTCATTCACAAGTCCATTATTCACCTTTCCAAATTGATTATAAAATTAAATTAAACCCTTACTTCAGCTTTATTCTTTGGTTGGTTGGTTGGTTTTTTTGTTTGTTTTTTACTAGGTTCTCCCCACCCACCATCCCATGCCTTTGATTCATTTTGGCAGTTAGTCTGAGGAGGGAAGTACTTAAACTTAGTGGCTAATTTTGCTATCTTTCAAATGCCTTTAGATAAAAGTTTGGTTGTAAATTCAATAGTTTGAAGTTGTAAATTTAAGTCACTTTTTTTTCTTGTGTGTAGATATCAATTAAATGTGATTTCCGTTCCCCCCACATATAATCAAAGAATAGCTGCTATTTAAATGTGGCAACTCACATATGGGATCAGAACAGTCATCTAAAAAAAAAATTCTCCTCTTCTAAAACCAAGGGTACATCTTGTAACTTTTAATTTCAGATTTTACATTTTTAACAAAAAATGTGATGAGATGTGGGAAGATTATCATTTGATATCAGGAGGCAACACAGAGAAGTAGAAGTATAATTAGGAAGCATTCCTTGAAGATTTGTACAGTAACCAGTGTATGATCAATCCAGGATTTTTTTTTTTTTAATGAAAGAAAGAAAGAAAAAGAAACTGAGTATAAACCTGATTTAATCAATTTAGAGCTGTTTTAGTGAGCTTGTTCCCCAAGCATTAGAAATGCTGATGGAGCTACAGTGGATATATTTGGTTATGTACCAGGATGAGTATGAGGAGACCGGGGACTTAACCCCCAGCTCTGTTCCTGACTCATTGAGTGACCTCAAGCCAGTTAACCCATCTGTTGTTTTTCAGAAGGTGATGACTTGGAGACTGCCTAGCAATTGCTGTGCATTAATAGGGTGACAGTCAGAGGAAGACGCCTGGGGCAGGAGAGCTTCGGTGTGAGGAAATCAGCCTTTGCTGCTCTGCCCAATCATGTCAGCACTGCTGCTTTTTCAAGAGGCTTCCTGCCATTGTTGTTCCAGCTCCGGAATACTTCATGCTGCCAAAGCCACTGCAGGGGGTCACCTTTAACAGACAACCTCATTTTCAAATTTCCAGACCACTAAATCAAATGAACCAGAGCAAGGGTACTTTTTCTAAGGTTTCCAAAGAGATGCATGGAAGAGATGCCTATGTTGGGAAGAGAGAATTACAGCAGGAGTCTTGCTTTGTGATGATTGGAAAAGAAAGTAGATCAGAAAGCAGCTTCATGAGTTTGGGAATTATTTAGATTTTAAATTGTGTTTTACTCTACATCAAATTGGATTAGAATCCTTGAATCTTATAAGACTTTGATCCAACCATTTCACATTTACAAATTAAAAAGGAGCTTTGGCAGTGAAAATTATATAAGATACAACCAGAAAGATTTGAGGAGCATACAGGCAGATTTAGCCTAAAAGCCCATCCACTTGTGCAATGTCTCATACCAATGTGTTTGTACTTTGAGAAAATGTACTCAATTTCTATTATGCTAAACATTCATCAATAGAGAGACATGCAGTCATAAAATTCTGTATATCTATCTTCCTTTATACTGTATCATGTTTCTAAATCCAATAATAACTTTTTTCACTGAAGCTGATGTCCTTAAATTTTGGGGTACTAAAAGTGTGGTATAAATGCTGACCAGTTAAAAAATTAAACAAATTTTAACCAAAGTTAAAATAAATGAGTCGTATCATATATTTGGTAATCTAACACGTCCATCACAACTAGACCCACACAAAATAACTATGCAGAAGTGAAAGCAATGAGCAAGAGAGAAAGGCGACTGCACTTTCAAATCTAAAATTTAGACAACCATAAATTTGGCTGTGTAGGAATGTTAAAGAGAAAAAGTAACTGATCACCTTATATGTAAGCAAGAAGTCTGAGCCAAATACCATCCATTCAAACTATATAGGCTAAATCAGGCATCCCGTAAGAAATAAAAGGATTATCAGCTACACACAAGCAGCATCCTTCAGCACAGTACATTCCAACAACTTCCCAAGGCTGCCATGTGTGTGCAGAGCTTCATCAATAGGGTTTGAAAAGCACTGCTATTCTCCAGATAGTGCTCACTACATGAACGCTAACATAAATCAAAAATACTGGCGTGTATTCCTTGTAGTCACTACTGCTTAATCCGCTTACTCTAACCCTTCCCACCTTCACACAGGGTCATCTCTCCATGTAACCAACATATTCCCCCTTTCAAAAATCTTTTCTTTCATGAAGGTTTATAAATGCTTTATTGATTTTTCCACACAAGGCCAGTCAACTTCTGACTTCACAAGAAGAATCGAATAAAGTGGCTGAACCCACTGCAGTTTCCCTACCTACATAACTAAAGTACCACAACCCAGTTAATTTTTGCTCTACTAACTGACCTGGTCATAAAACAGCCACCATCCGTCTAACTACAAAGTTATAAGTCCACTGGCCAAATAACTTCATGGCTGGCATGATTATCAGTCTCAGTCCTATGTCTAGAAAAATAAAATCTTGACCCAGCTTTTGATATCTGATTAAATTTTCAACAAGCCAGTGAGTCAAAAAAGACTGTCATTGATATCACTTGCATTTTTAAACAAATTAGAATTGTTTATGAACTTGAAAATGTTCTTGTTCCTAATTTAATTAATAATTTTTCAGCAATTTTTGAGAAAATGTTTAATTTTTATTATTATAGGTTATTAAAATAATATGCCACTTCGTAGGTTCCTTGTTTTATTTATACTGTTTATATTATTCATCCATAATTCCTTCTGTCTCCACTTTCTTTCTTTGAACACAACTAAGCATTTTGCATCTAAAGTTTCCTGCTTCAAAAATTGAATAGCATAATTCAAAAAAATACACAAATCTACACTACACACACACACACACACACATATATACATATATATATTTCTTCTCTACTTAAAAGTACAAAGGTTGATAAAACTGTCATTGGCATTATTAAGGTTTCATAGAAAATAAAAAGTGGGAACAATTAATAAAAGTGTCATTTTTAAAATTACATCAAATTTTAAACCAGGGAAGATTAATAAACATTACAAATTTGCTCTTATAACTTAGCTCCTTAAAAGGTATTTTTTATTTTTTAACGTTTTTCTTTTAATGTGATTCATGCACAAGAAAACTCCTCCATGTTACACAGACACTTTGATGAGTTTTGAAAAAATGTATACACACATGTAAACACCACCAGAATCATGAACCAGAACATTCCCTGCACCCTGAAGTTTTGTCTCATGTGTCTCTTTGTCATCAATTCACTCCTCCCACCCTGACCCTTGGCAACCAATGATCTGCTTTCTGTTATTACAATATTTCTTTTTCTAGAATTTCACATAAATGGAATCATACAGTATGCAATCCTTTGTGTCTGGCTTTTTTTAACTCAGTATAAAGCTTTTGGGATTCATCCATGCTGTTGGCTGTATAAGTAGTTCACTCATTTTCATTGCCAAGAAGTATTTCATTATATGAATATAACACAATTTGTTCCATCCATTCACATATAAGTTGTTTACAGCTGTTGACCATTATAAACAAAGCTGCTATGAACATTTGAGTATAAATGTTTATATTGATATATATTTTCATATCTCTTGAGTAAATGCCTAGCAGTGGAATTTCTGGGCTATATGTAAGTGTATGTTCAATTTTATAAGAAATTACCAAACTGTTTTCTATAGTCCTTCTGCCATTTTGTCTTCCCACAGCAATGAATGAGATTTATAGCTGATCTGTACTTTCACCAACACTTGGTAGAGTCAGTCTTTTCAATTTAGCAAATCTAGTAGTAGTAATACCTCATTTTATTGAGGTGTAATTTACATACTTTACAGATTAATAATTTTTAGTTAATGTATACGCCATGGAATTATCATCAATATTCAATTTTAGAACAGTTTCATCACCTCAAAAGTTTCCTTATATTTGTTTGCAATCAATCCCCACTCCCACCACTAGCCCCAGGCAAACATTAATCTCCTTTATCTTTATATAGTTTTGAAATTTCTAAACATTTCTTATAAATAAAATCATATAAGGTGTAGTCTTTTGTATCTGGCTACTTCGACTTAGCATAATGTGTGTGAGGTCTGTTTATGATGTTGCATGTATCAATAGTCTATTCCATTTTATTTTGAATTATACTTCAATATACATATATACCACATTTTAGTTATTCATTTACCAATTGGTACACATTTGGATTATTTCAGTGTAAGGTCTTTACGAATAATGCTGCTACAGGCTAAGTAACCTTTATCATAAAATGCTTGGGCCCAGAAGTATTTTGGATTTTGGACTTAGGATTTTTTTCAGATTTTGTAATATTTGCATTATTTACTGGTTCAGCATCCCTAATTTGAAATCCAAAATGCTCAAATTAGTATTCCTTAAAGCATCATGTCAACACTCAAAAAGTTAAAATTTTGGAACATTTTGGACTTCAGACTTTTGGATTATGAATGCTCAACCTGTACAAACAGTTACATACAAGTGTTTGTGTGAACCTGTTTTCATTTATCCTGAGAGGCTAACTAGGAGTGAAATTGCTGGGTCATATGCTAAAGGTCATTTTGACTTTTTAATAAACTGCCTAACTGTTTTCCATTTCCAACCACAATGTATAAGGGTCTCAATTGCTCCACATCCTCACTAATCCAGGTATTTTCAGTCTTGGGTTACAGCTCTTCTATTAAGTGTGTAATGATATCACACTGTGGTTCTAATTTGCATTTCAGTAATGACTAATGATATCGAGCATCTTTCATGTGCTTGTTAGTCACTCATATTTGTGTTGTTATTATAAAGTCTATTTAAATTATATTCCACATTGTATTATAAAACAACATCATTTTATACCACATAAATATATACAATTATAATTTGTCAATTAATTAAAAATAAAAACTAAACAAATAAAATAACATCCATTTTTTAAATCGGATTGTCATCTTTTTAATATATTTTGGATAGAAGTCCTTTGTTAGATATAGAACTTGCAAATATTTTCTCTAATATGGCTTGACTTTTGAAGGACAAAATATTTTAATTTTGTTAAAATCAAATTTATTGATTTCGTTATGTATGAATCAGCCTTTTGGTGTCATGTCTAAGAAATCATTGCTTAACCCAGAATTTCTTAATAGTGGAACTAAGTTAAATGCCTCCTTTAAAAAAAATCAACATTCTTTTAAGGAATATAATAGAATTCAGAGTCTCCACAACATTACATTCAAAAAGCCATAATAAAAATCGAATTTAATTTGACATAGGAAGAATAAAAAAAATGTGATCCATTTTCAAGGGAAAGGAGTAGCAGTGAGACCAATTCTGAGATGATCTAGATATTGGAATTTTCAGGCAAGTTTAAACAAACAATTATATCAATGATCTAAAGGAAAATGTGCCTGCAATGAAGGAAAATAGAAAAAATACTTTTTATCAAATATGTTTTTAATTGACAAGTAAAAATTACACATATTTGTGGCATACAACATGATGATTTGGTATAGATATATATTGTGGAGTAGCTAAATCAAGATAATTAACATATGTATCACCTTACATATTTATCACTTTTTTTTGGTGAGGACAGTTAAAATTTATCTTCTTAGCAATTTTCGAATATACAATATATGGTTATTAACTATAGTCATTATGACGTAAAATACATTTGAAATTATTCCATCTAAGTGGAATTTTGTGACCTTTTACCAACATCTCCCCAACCACTCTCACCAGCCTCAAGTAAACAATCACCACTTTACTCTCTGTCTCTATGAGGTTGACTTTTTTACATTCCACCTATAAGTTAGTGTGGATATATCTTTATGTGCTTGGCTTATTTCACTTAACATATCTTCCAGGTTCGTCCATGTTTTTGCAAATGACAGGATTTCCTTCTCTTTAAGGCTGAATAATATTCCACTGTGTGTACATAATACTTTTCTTTACCCATTCATCAGTTAATGAACACTAAGTTTCTGTATCTTGGCTATTGTAAATAATGTTCCAGTGAGCACTAGGGTGCAGATTTCTCTTTAATATACTTATTTCATAATCTTTGGATAAATACCCAGTAGTGGGATTGCTAGATCATAGAGTAGTTTTATTTTCAATTTTTTAGGAGCCTCCATACTGTTTTCCAGAAAGGCTGTACTAATTTACATTCCCACCACCAACAGCATGCATGGGTTCCCTTTTCACCACATTCTTGCTGACACTTTTTATCTTTCATCTTTTTGATAGTAGCCTTTCTGACAGGTGTGAGTGATGTCTCATTGTGGTTTTAATTTGCATTTCCATGATTATTAGTGATGCTGAGCATTTTTTCTTATGTCTATTGGCCACTTGTATGTCTTCTTTTGAGAAATATCTATTTGAGTTCTGTGTCAATTTTTTAATCTGAATATTTGTTTTCTTGCTATTGACTTGAGTTCCTTATATATTTTGTATATTAACACCTTAACAGATGTATGGTTTGCAAGTATTTTCTCTCATTCTGTAGGTTTTTCTCTTTAATTTGTTGATTATTTCCTTAGCTGTGCAGAAGATTTTTAGTTTTATGTAATCCTTTGTTTTGTTGCCTGTGTTTTTAGGGTTATATCCAAGAAAATACTTGCCCAGACCAACATCATGGAGTTTTTCCACTGTTTTCTTGTGGAAACAAAAACTAGTTTTAGTTTCAGATCTTATGTTTAATTCCTTAGTCAATTTTAGTTGATATTTTTAGATGCTGTAAGATAATCCAATTTCATTCTTCTGCATGTGGATACCCACTTCTCACAGCACTATGTATTCATTTATTGAAGACATTCTCATTTCCCCATTGTGTGTTCTTGGCACTTTTTTGAAGATTTGTTAACAATAGATTTGTGGATTTATTTCCAGGTTCTCTAAATTCTTCCATTGGTCTATGTGTTGTTTTCATACTAGTACCATGCTATTTTGATTCCTATAGCTTTGTAGTATATTTTGAAATCAGTTAGTGTGATGCCTCTGGTTTTGTTCTTTTTACTAAAGATTGCTTTGGCTATTTGTGGCCTTCTGTAGTTCAATACAAATTTTAGAATTTTTTTTTTCTATTTCTGTGAAAAGTATCTGAATTTCGATAGTGATTGCCTTGAATTTGCAGATCATTTGGGGTAGTATGAACATTTTAACAATAGTAATTCTTCCAATCCATGAACATGGAATATATTTCCATTTATTTGTGTCTTATTCAACGTTTTTCATCAATGTTTTAAAATTTTCAGTGTACAGATCTTCACTGGCTTAGCTAAGTTTATTCCTAAGTATGCTATTTTTTGTAGCTATTGTAAATGTGATTTTCTTTATTTCTTTTTCAAATAGTTTGTTGTCAGTGAACAGAAGTACTACTCATTCTCATGTGTTGATTTTGTATCTTGCAACTTTACTGTAATCACTTACCAGCTCTACGAATTTTGGTGGGGAGTCCTTAGGGTTTACTATATGTAGGATCATGTGGTCTGCAGAAACAATTTAACTTCTTTCTTTCCAATCTGGATGTCTTTTATCCTGAAGAATTTTCTCTGTGGTCTTAATACGAAAGGGTGTTCTGCTGCTGTTGAACAGAATGATCTGCACGGGCCACTGGTATACAGAGTAGTTCAAGTCCAATGTTTCCATATATATATATACACACACACAATTATTATATCTTCTTCTTTTTTTAGTATACTTTAAGTTTAAGGGTACATGTGCACAACGTGCAGGTTAGTTAAATATGTATACATGTGCCACGTTGGTGTGCTGCACGCAGTAATTCATCATTTAACATTAGGTATATCTAGAAATGTTATCCCTCCCCGCTCCCTCCACCCCACAACAGGCCCCGGTGTGTGATGTTCCCCTTCCTGTGTCCATGTGTTCTCATTGTTCAGTTCCCACCTATGAGTGAGAACATGCAGCGTTTGGTTTTTTGTCCTTGTGATAGCTTGCTGAGAACAATGGTTTCCAGCTTCATCCACGTCCCTACAAAGGACAGGAACTCATCATTTTTTATGGCTGCATAGTATTCCATGGTGTATATGTGCCACATTTTCTTAATCCAGTCTATCACTGTTGGACATTTGGCTTGGTTCCAAGTCTTTGCTATTGTGAATAGTGCTGCAATAAACATGTGTGTGCATGTGTCTTTATAGCAGCACGATCATTTATTAAATAGGGAATCATTTCCCCATTTCTTGTTTTTATCAGGTTTGTCAAAGATCAGATGGTTCTAGATATGCGGCATTATTTCTGAGGACTCTGTTCTGTTCCATTGGTCTATATCTCTGTTTTGGTACCAGTACCGTGCTGTTGTGGTTACTGTAGCCTTGTAGTATAGTTTGAAGTCAGGTAGCGTGATGCCTCCAGCTTTGTTCTTTTGGCTTAGGATTGACTTGGCAATGCAGGCTCTTTTTTGGCTCCATATGAACTTTAAAGTAGTTTTTTCCAATTCTGTGAAGAAAGTCATTGGTAGCTTGATGGGGATGGCATTGAATCTACAAATTACCTTGGGCAGTATGGCCATTTTCACGATATTGATTTTTCCTACCCATGAGCATGGAATGTTCTTCCATTTGTTTGTATCCTCTTTTATTTCCTTGAGCAGTGGTTTGTAGTTCTCCTTATAGTTTCCCTTGTAAGTTGGATTCCTAGGTATTTTATTCTCTTTGAAACAATTGTGAATGGGAGTTCACTCATGATTTGGCTCTCTGTTTGTCTGTTATTGGTGTATAAGAATGCTTGTGATTTTTGCACATTGATTTTGAAAAGTCTTTATCATTATATAACAAAATTTTTGTCTCATTTTAGTTTTTGACTTACAGTCTATTTTATCTGCTGTAAGTATAGTGGCCTCTGCTCTCTTTTGGTTTCCAATTGCATCAGATATGTTTTTCCATTCTTTCACTTACACACAACCTATGTGTCTCCTTACTGGTGAAGTGAGTCTTTTGGAGGCAGCATATAGTTAGACCTTGAGGTTTCTTTGTTTGTTTTGTTTTTGTTTTTGTTTTTGTTTTCACTCAGCCACTTTATGTCTTTTGATTACAGAATTGAATCCATTTACCTTCGGGGTAATTATTGATGGGTAAAGATTTACTAATGCTATTTTGTTAATTTTTTTCTGGTTGCTTTGTAGATCTTTTATTTTTCTTCCTCTCTGCTGTTTTCTTTTGAGTTTAGAAGATTTTCTCTAGTGACAGACTTTGATTCCTTACTTTTTATCTTTGATGTGTCTACTACAGGTTTTTGTTTTGCATTTACCATGAAGCTTACATAAACATAGTTAAAACAGACTATTTTAAGCTGATAACAACTTAACGTTGATCACATAAAACAATAACACTTTTACTCCATCTTCATGCACACATTTTATGTTTTTGATATCACAATTCACATCATTTTATATTGTGTATCCATTGACAAATTATAGCTATTAATATTTTAACAGTTTGTCTTTTAACTTTTACACCAAAGATATAAGTGATTTACACACGAAACAGTACTAGAGTATTCTGAATTTGACTTATTTTTATCAGTGAGTTTTATACTTTCATTTTTTTTTTTTTGTATTACCAATTAATGTCCTTTTCTTCCAGCTTGAAGAACTTTTTTTTTTTTTTTTTTTTTTTTGAGATGGAGTCTTACTCTGTCACCCAGGCTGGAGTGCAGTGGCGCAATCTTGGCTCACTGTAACTTCCACCTCCCGGGTTCAAGCGATTCTCCTGCCTCAGCTCCCCTAGTAGCTGGGATTACAGAAGAGTGCCACCATGCCCAGCTAATTTTTTGTATTTTTAGTAGAGACAGGGTTTCACCATGTTAGCCAGGATGGTCTCAATCTCCTGATCTTGTGATCCGCCCGCCTTGGCCTCCCAAAGTGCTAGGATTAGAGGCATGAGCCACCGTGCCTGGCCTGAAGAACTTTTTTTAAGCATTTCTTGTAAGATAGATCTGCTGGCAATTAACTCTTTCAGCTTTTCTTTGTCTAGGAAAGCCCTTACCTCTCCTTCATTTCTGAAGGACAACTTTTCCAGGCACAGTATATTTGGTTAGCAGGGGGTTTTTTTTCCTAGCACTTTGAATGTATCATCCCACTCTCTCTTCATCTGTTAAGTTTTTCCTATAAAATCCACTGCTAAAAATCTTGAAAGTCCCTTATATGTTATTTGCTTTCTCTTCTTTTGCTGCTTTTAGGATCCTCTCTTTTTCATTTTTGACAATTTTGTTATATAATATGTCTTGATGTAGTCTTTTTGGGGTTGAGTCTGACTGGAGACATTTGACCTTCCAATACCTGGTAATAGATATATAGATAAATAGATATATATTTCCAGGTACAGGATTTATTTCCAGGTACAGGAAAGAGATATACCTATATATCTATATACATATAGATATAGATACATCTATTTCTAGGTACAGGAAGGCCAAATGTGTGTATATATATATATACACGCATATATATATACACACACACATATATATACATACATATACACATATATACACATTTGAAAGACATATATATATATATCTTTCTCCAAATCTAAAAAGTTTTCACCTATTCCTTCTTTAAATAAGCTGTATCCATTTATCTTTTTCTTCTTTTTCATTAACTTTTAAAACTCAAATGTTTGCTATTTTCATACTATCCCATAAATCCCATAAGCTTTCTTCATTCTTTTTGATCTTCTTTTTTCTCCTCTGATTATATATCTTCAAATAACTGGCTTTGAGTTCACAGAATATTTCTCCTGCTTGATTGAGTCTGCTGCTGATGCTCTCTATTGCATTTTTTTATTTTATTCATTGTATTTTTAAGCTCTTGAGTTTCTTTTTTAAAATAATTTTAATCTCTCTGTTAAATTTCTCATTTGATCATTCATTGCTTCCCTAATTTCACTGAATTGTTTCTCTGTATTTTCTTGTAGTTCACTGAGCTTCCTTAAAACAACTAGTTTGAATTCTTCCTCACTCATTTCATATATCTCCATTTCTTTGTGGTTAACTACTGGGAGATTATTGTGTTCTTTTGGCAATGCTATGTCTTTTTGGCTTTTCGTGTTTCTTGCTACTTTACATTGATGATGTCTGTGCATTTGATAGAGCAGTAACCACTTGCAACCTTTACAGGCTAGCTCTCCTGTGGAGAGACCTTCCCCTTTGGGGAGTATGAGGGCACTTGCTGGGTGGAGTGCAGCAGTTCTGGTACCAGTGTGGGTGTCAGCTGTGTAGTCTCTGTGCAGCTCTGTCAGCTGAAGTCAGTGTTGATAAATATTGCAGGGATCCTCAGCAGCCAATATGTGGATATTTGCAGTGATAGCAAGGGCTGTTGGGGTCTTTGGTGGTGATGGCTGCTAAGAAATTGTGATGCCTCACAATTTCTTTTTCTCCCACCAGGAAAGTTGTGGTCAGGGGATCCCTCTTGGTACTATGCCTGGCTCATAAGCTTGCTAGCAGTCATGGTGGAACTGGTGTCTTATGAATGGCACCCCTGCAAGAGCCACAGAGCTGAGGTCTGAAGCTCAGGCGTGAATGGAGGAATTATGACTCTGCGATTGAGCAACTAATGGCATTGATAACCAGGGCACAGGCATCTCCACTGCCACATTGGTAACTGAATGTAAGGTACAGACGCTTGTGAAGCAGCCTGGAAAGCCAAGAATGGAAGCACATATATGAACAAAGTTACAGTGGCTCCAGGGTTAGGGTGAGGTCTAGCTCTCTATGGCAGCTGAGTCAGTACCTGAGGCTAAGGCACCTGTATTGCTGCCGTGGTAACAGTAGCTGAAGCACAGATGCTTATGAATTAGCCAGGTAGACAAAATGTGTACACACAGATGTGTGCACAATTAGTGCAACTCCAGGGTCAAGGCAGGGTCTAGCTCTCTGTAGTAGCTAGGCTGGCAACCAGGACATGGTCAGGTGCATCAGGGCTTGGCTCTAGGGTGTAGAGGGTGAAATATCTCAATATGACCATGGTCCCAGTGTCTAAGCTGTGAGTGGATTCAGTGTAGCTGCAGAACCCTGGTCTGGAGTGTGAGCACTTGCAGAACAGCCATGGTCTAGCATCAAAGCATGCATGGGGTGAGAGAGGCAGCGACTCCTTTCCCAAAGCAGCTCAACAGTGGCCACTTCTTGGGCAGGAAAGGAATGTGCAACCATCATCTCCCTTTTGGGGGTTCCCAGTAGGAATAGCTCTTGGTTACCTGAGTGGCAAGACATCCTTGTGTTCTTAGTGGAGTAGGCTGGCGGGGACCATGGTGGTTCCCACGCTGTAGCTAATAGTGATAATCTGCTTTTCTATTCTTTGCTCCTAGCTGTTTCCTGGTATCTCAGGTATGCCAGTCTCATTTTTATTCTTTGCTCCTAGCTGTTTCCTGGTATCTCAGGTATGCCAGTCTCATCAACAATACTTTCTATGTGGATATTCTCCTTTGTTGTTGTTTGTTAATTGTTCCACTCTATTGCCTCAGATCCTTTAATGTGAACTTGAGCCTCTTTGGGCTATAATGTGAACTTGAGCCTCTTTGGGCTATTTCTGTTTGTGAATAGCTGTCTATATTTGGTTTTGTGTAGGGGTATAAAGGCTAGTATCCCCTACTCTGCCATCTGGGTGACATCACTCAAGAAATTATACATTTAAAATTGAAATTTTAAAACTGAAAAGCACAAAATCTGATTTTAAAATGTTACTAGAGGCTGGGCGCAGTGGCTCACACCTGTAATCTCAGCACTTTGGGAGTCCAAGGCGGGCAGATCACAAGATCAGGAGTTCAAGAGCAGCCTGGCCAAAATGGTGAAACCCCGTCTCTACTAAAAATACAAAAATAAAAAAATGAATAAATAAATTAATAAATAATAAAGCTGGGCATGGTGTCACATGCCTGTAGTCCCAGCTACTTGGGAGGGTGAGGCAGGAGAATCACTTGAACCCGGGAGGCGGAAGTTGCAGAGAGCCAAGATCACACCACTGCACTCCAGCCTGGGCAACAGAGCAACACTCCCTCTCAAAAACAAACAAATAAAAAAAAGTTACTAGATAGGCTTATAAGAAGAGTAGAGATGTCAGTGGAAAGAATGAACCTGCAGATAAGACAATAGAAACTATCCAAATGAAGAAGAAAGAGGGAAAAAAAGATTGAAAACAGACAGAACAACACTTCAGGGACCTGTGGAATATTAACAAAATGTCTAACTGGGAGGGTATGGTTTGGATGTTATGTCTCCTCCAAATCTCATATTGAAAGGTGACCTCCAATGTTGGAGGTGGGCCTACTGGGAGGTGTTTGGGTCATGGAGTTGAATCAATCATGAATTGCTTGGTGCTTTCCTCATGGTAGAGTTCTCACTCTATGAGCTTATGTGAGATCTGGTTGTTTAACAGCCAGCACCTATCCCCTTTTCTCTTGCTTCCTCTCTCATCACATGATATGCCAGCTCCCCTTCACCTTCTGCAATGATTGTAAGCTTCCTGACCCTAACCAGAAGCAGATGCCAGCACTATGCTTTGTGCACAGCCTACAAAACCATGATTCCAATAAACCTCTTTTTGAGATAAATTATCCAGTCTCAGATATTTCTTTATAGCAATGCAAAACTGACTAACACAAGGGTTATGTGGAGTCCCAGAAAGAGAAGAGGGAATGGTAGAGATAATATATTTGAAAAAATATTGGCCAAAAACTTCCTAAATTTGTGAAAAATGTAAATATTCAAATTCAATTATTTCAACACACCAAACAGAATAAATATGAAATTAATAACGCATAGGCATACATAGTCAAACTGGTAGGAAGCAAATACAAAGATAAATTCTTAAAAACAGAGGAAACAACACATTGGATACAGAATTCAAATAACTGCTGTGCTTTCATCAGAAACAAAAACTGCCTAAGAAAGTAGAACATATTTAAAGTGCATAAAGAAAAAAAAAAACTGTCAAACTGAACTTTTATATGCAGAAAAAAAATCCTTGAAAAATACAGGCAAAATAAAAACACTTTTAGATAAGAGAAGACTAGGAGTATTTATTACTAGAAAGACCTACATTGCCAGAAATGCTAAAGAAAGTTCTCCAGGCTGAAGGAAAATAATACTAGATAGAAACTTGGATCTTTAGGAAGGAATGAGGAAAATGATAAATATCTAGGTAAATACAAAAGACTACTTTTTCGTTTTAATTTATTTATCACATATTGTTTAAATCTGTGTTTAAACTGTAGGGTATATAATGTATGCAGATAAATTACATATGAAAATTACAGAATAAAAGAAGGTGGGAATTGGTAAAGGGGCCTATATAGTTGAAACATTTCTATTATGTTGGTGCAGAACCAATGGCAAAACAATCACTTTTGCACCAACCTAATACATTTTACTTTGATTTAAAAAAATTAACACTAATTAAAGTGTGGATAATTATGATTGTATATTGTAACACCTGTAGTAACCACGAAAATGCATATAACACAAAAAAGCATAGCCAAAAAGCCAAGTATAAAACATAATTCTAAAAATTCTAAACATATTTGTGTAATCTAGAATAAGACAGGAAAGGAGAAACAAAGAAATGAAAAACAGAGAAAGAAAAAGCAAAAAAAAAATTTTTACATAATAGACCTAAATCAAAAGATATTAATAATTACATTAACTATAAGTGGATTAATAATTCCCATTTAAAAGTAGAGATCATCAGACATTAAAAAAGCAAGACTCTATGTTATCTGCATAAGATGGATTTTAAATATAAAGACATGGATAGTTTAAATATATGGAAAAAGAAATTGAAACAGTAATTATAGCATTGCTAGATTGTCTATCATAGCAGCTTTATTTATAATAGAGCAAAACTAGAAAGCCAACATTCTGTCAACAGAGAAGTGGATAAACAAACCAAGATTCATTCATACAATGGAATAATACCTGGCAATAAAAAGTAACTAACTATTGATATATCCAATAGCATGGATACATCTCAAAAACATTGTGCTGAGGGAAAGAAGCTTCACACAAAACAGAACATACCGTTTGATTCCATTTATATTCAGCTCTAGAACAGGAAAAACTAACTAGTGGTGAAAAATATCAAAACAGTGGGGCCGGGTGCAGTGGCTCATGTCTGTAATCCCAGCACTTGGGGAGGCCAAGGCCAGCAGATCACTTGAGGTCAGGAGTTTGGGACCAGCCTGGCCAACATAGCAAAACCCTATCTCTACTAAAAATACAAAAAAAAAATAGCCAGTTGTGGTGGTGCACATCTGTAATCCCAGCTACTGGGAAGTCTGAGGCAGAAGAATCGCTTTGAACCCGGGAGACAGAGGTTACAGTGAGCTGAGATCACGTCACTGCCCTCCAGCCTGAGTGACATAGTGAAACTTCATCTCAGAAAAAAAAAAAAATGTGGTGATTTCTGGGTGGTTTGGGGCAAGAATTGACTGAGAAGGATCATGAGAGAATTTTCTGGGGAGATGGTAGTATTCTGTAGCAAAATCACGGTGGTGGTTACACAGGTAGATGCAACTATCAAAACTTGATGAAAGTACACTTTTTATAAGTAGATTTCATTGCATGCAAATTTTACATCAAAAGAAAAAATGTAAAAAATATTGAATACTACTTTGTGATATGCATGCTAAGTGTTCAGGGGAAAGTGTATTAATATCTGCACTTTCATTGGAAATGCAACCAAAAATAGATATATTGAGGAATGTAGGAATAACTAGATGAATAGATATGCAACAAAGCAATATAGTAAAATGTTAATAGCAGAATCCAGATAGTAGTTTATACAATCATCACTGTAAGATTTTTCAGCTTTTCCATGTTTACAATTTTTCTTACCAAAAGTTGAAAAAAAAAACTTATTAAAATAAAAGGAGTAGAAACGAGGGACAGAAGAACACAAGCAGCTTAACCGTGTCTGGTTCATTCTTTAAAATAAAGATACAAAATGTCTGGAAGGAAAGAGAGCAAAACATTATGATTTTAAGAATTACAGTGCAGGGATCCCACTAATACTTCTCTGTATGCTTGAAATCTTTCAAAATTTAATTTTTTATAGAATATAAATGGAAAAAAATACAATGCAGAAGATTATAAAGGGCAATGGACTGAGTCACAGAACCCTGGCACTTTCATCTCCACTCAGTTATTGACCGTGGGTCTGGTACAAATGACAAAAAATGTCTCTGGTCCTCAGTTTCCTCAGTTGTAAAGTAAGAAGTTTGCACTGGGTGATCTTTTAGAGATTCATTTGATTTCTACAATTCTATAAATCTAAAATATACAAAAATAATAAAAAGTGTAATTTTAAGAAATTCCTCCTGAGAAAATGTTAAGCATGAGCCAAAAATATTCAAAAAGTTAATTATGCAAGTGGTCAAGGAGTTAATATGTGCATAAGAGAATTATGACCTTTATGCTTTTATTCAACCTAAACTCAATAAAGTAATATATTAGTAGAGGGGAAATGATATCACTAAAAACCTCAAAGCCAGGAAAAGGCAGCAAATTTAGTTTTTAAGATCTGATTCATGATATTTACTCTTCCAATAACATGGGGCCTTCAGAACTGCATTTTAAGCCTTATTTCTTCATTCCTATAAAATGAGGGTGAGAATCAATGACCATTAAGAATGCCGTCAATGCTAAGATTCTGTTATTATAATTCTATTTGGATTAAATATAAGTGAATGTGTATTATTAAAATTTACCTATCCTCCCATAACACTATCACTTCTACCTAACCATCATAGCAGGAAGGTGAAGAATTCACTCTGTAAAATCTTTGCTAAATAGTGCGACTTTTTGAGAGCCACAGCTGAGTACTGTCATTAAGAATCCCTACCAGACAGCCACCCAGAATTGATGTTGCTAATGTATTGTACACAGTAGACAAATTAATCTCACAAAACTATTGGGATTACAATTTCAATGTAGCATTTAGAGATGTAAACACTGGGTATTCCTGGAAAGCACATTGCATGCTGCCACGTTGCCTATTATAGCATTATCTCTTGGGAGCCAACATCATATCCCAAAAGTACATAAAAAGGGCATGCAGACATCATTTTAACAAAGAAAAGACGGAGACGGAAAAGAGAAACTGATGTACTTAATATCCATAAGTACCTGCTACTTGGTAATTCCATATTCGTTTATGGAATTGACCCTACTGAGCTTAAAACACTGTTTTTGGTTATCAACTAAGTTGGACATATAAGAACTGTCTTTCTGGCCACAAGATAAAACTTTTATCCTCAAAAAAAAAAAAAAAAAAAAAAAAAACGATAAGAAGAGGGGGAGATTTTTATCATAGTAAAGATGTTGCAGACAAGTTGCATAGATAAATTTGAAGAGATAAAAATCTCTTGTCTGCAACATCTTTACAATTATATTCTTTAGGAAAGAATGTCTGAAATGTAACAACTACTGCTACTTCTCAAAATAGATAAACAGGCAGATTTTCCCCCTTAGAGTGAGGCTATTTCCAATCATTTCTTATTTTGTGAACATCTTATTTTGAGTGAAAAGTTAGTTACTAAATCCCATTTTGTAGGGCAACATTTCTTACCTGACAAAAAAAGTCTTCAGAGTTTTTAACATCATCTCCTTTATCAAAAATTAAAATATATGTCCATGAAGAAATGTATCTGCTTTGAAATACAATGCTGTATTGAAGCTTTTGCTTTTTAATTAGATTTAGAGCACTTTCCTGTTTCTCTTCCCTCTTTATCACTTTCTTTAGTTCCTCTTTCTTTATTCTTATTGGTTATTTGATTTTTCCCCTTCTTATACCTAACGTGTATTATTTCTCAATGCCCTAATGTGGTTAACACTTAAGTCTTTCTCAATGAGGTCTAGAAGGAAATATGTCCTATTGGATTCTGTCTTGCCAAAAAGCTTTTGCTAGGGAAGCTAAGGAAGAAATAAAAGGATATAAAGAAACAAATCTATTTTTGTCATTATGTATCTGAAAGTAACCTGCCAACTAGAAGAAAACTTGCTTAGTGTTATAGTATAATTATGCTTAAGTTTAAACTGGAATCTCTAACATTCAAATAAATCAGTATTATGCCATGGAGACATCCTTCATTTTTAAGAATGAATATAAGCTTCAAGTAGTTGTAAAGTCCACTTACCCATTTTAAACCATAGTTTTATATATGCTGTGAAACCAGAGCTCCATGAAGAATTAATAGTGGCTACATGCAATAGATAATATTAGGCAACAATAAGAGGAGTTTCAAGTTTTTGCTTAATTTTATGCATGGCCATCTCTACCAAGTCTAAAGGCATTTCTATAATTTTTGGATGCACCTCTGTATCACTGTTTTTAAATCCCAAGAGAGACATACATTAGAAAATAAACATTTAACTAGAATGACTCAGGGGGAAAATATCTTTTATGAGATATCTTTTTTGTTGTTATTTCTCAAGGAGCAGTCAGAGTCAAATGAGTTGGATCTCCCATAGTCAGGCTGTAAAAGTATAAAAAATAATGTTATTATTTCTGTGGCTTATTTTTTTTTCCCGAGAGGAAAGGAGGACAAATGCTTTGTATTTCTCATGTAGCTTAAAGCTGGGGATGATGGTGGGGGCTGGAGATGGATGGAGAACAGCATGGTGACTTCTTTTCAGGAGTATTTTGAAGATCATGAGATTTCTGGATTACTCAGAGAAGAAATGAAATATTGCTTATCTCCTATCCCCATGTCTCATAGGCAAATCCACTTTAAAGAAAGATATTCTGGTTCCTCTAATATGTCAGTGTGTAGGAGATGAGTTCCATTATCCCACACAGAGCTCTTCTAAACTCTCTAAATTCAAGTTAATAGTAATAAAGATTATTTATTTATTCCATTACTTTGGAGCAAATAAGACAATAGAATGTGGAAAAAAAGGAGGAGGAGTGCTCAATGCCACTGCAGGGCCTGTATATATAGGTAAGGCAGGATAGGCGGGTTGCTAATCAAAATAGGCTTGAGAATTACTTTCTGAGAGAAGTTGCCAAATCCCTTCCATGTTGGTAAACAATCTCATGCTAAACAGCAACTGTCTTCCTGATAAGTTAACATGACCTGATCATCCAAAACTGGTTACCAAAGACTAGGTGTTCTTTCTATCTTACCATGAAGCCAGAATTTGCTGGGAGGTTTTTTTCGTCTTTTTATCATAATACTGGATTCATCATCATTTTACTAGACATCTTTCTCCTCCCTCCCCACTGTTTTCACAAACAGTTCCAAAAGAGGAACAAACAAATCATTTGAAGAGAGCTAATTATGGATCTGTAAAAAGAATTTAAAAGCTAAACAAACAAGACCATTCTTGGAGACACATGGAACCAAAAAGATAGATTGCTTGAAATGTTGTATTTCCATATTTTAAAGCGAAACTGCTCAATACTATTAATAACAACTTAAATAGGAACACAACAAGAGCATTTACAATCCAATTATATGATTAATGAAAAATAAATTCCTTGATGTCATAAAATTCTATTTTTCAAATAGATGTATGTGTTTTCCTGGAAGACAACCATGTCTTCTAAAAAATTCCTTTTCTGAAGCATGGTTTTAACAGTGACTGTTGAAAGAAAATCTGTTTAAAAATTCTAAAGATATAGGTTAGTATGTGAGTTACACTCCACAAATAAACACTAAAGAAAAGACTAAACACATTGCAAGATAAGAGACTCATAATAGGAGAATTAGGCGACCAAAATGCAAATATAAACATTTCTTTCTTTTCTCCTTCATGTAGGCAAATGAATACAGTTAAATATGAAATTCTCTCAATTTTTCTTGTCTTTCTAGCCACAGCTCGACTGATTCCTGAGGCATGTGGCTTTGTTCTCAACTGGCAACCCAGAAAAAGTGAACTTTTCAGACTCGTCAGGAAGTACATCTTGAACTCACCACTACCCCACACAAATTAAAAGCTGCATTCATAGAAATGCTATTTGTCAGATGCACAATTTGCAAATAGTTTCTCTCATTCTGTGGGTTCTCTATTTACTCTGTTGATAGTTTCTTTTGCTGTGCAGAAGCTCTTAAGTTTAATTAGGTCGCATTAGATCAATTATTGCTTTTGTTGCAATTGCTTTTGGTGTCTTTGTCATAAAATCCTTGCCCCCATTCCTATGTCCAGGATGGTGTTGCCTAGGTTGTCTTCCAGGGTCTCCATAGTTTTACGTTTTGCATTTAAGTCTTTAATCCATCTTGAGTTGATTTTTGTATATGGTATAAGGAAGGGGTCCAGTTTCAATCGTCTGCTTATGGCTAACCAGTTATCCCAGCACCATTTTATTAAATAAGGACCCCTTTCCCCATTGCTTGTTTATTCAGCATCTATAAGGAACTTAAACAAATTTGCAGGAAAAAACAAACCACCCCATTAAAAAGTGGGCAAAAGAATGAACAGACACTTTTCTAAAAAAGACACATGTGGCCAACAAGCATATAAAAAAAGCTCAATATCACTGATCATTAGAGAAATGCAAATAAAAACCACAATGAGATACCATCTCACATCAGTCAGAATGGCTATTATTTAAAAAATCAAAAAATAACAGAAGCTGGAGACGTCGTAAAAAAAAAGGGGGGGAGGGAACACTTATATACTGTTTGTGGGAGTATAAATTAGTTCAACCATTGTGGAAAGCAGTGTGGCAATTCCTCAAAGAGCTAAAAACAGAACCACCATTAGACCCAGCAATCCCATTACTAGGTATATCTGCAGAGGAATATAAATCATTCCACTATAAAGACACATGCATACGAATATTCATTGCAGCACTATTCACAATAGCAAATATATGGAATCAACCTAAATGCCCATCAATGACAGATTGGATAAACAAAACATGGTACATACGCACCATGAAATACTATGCAGCCACAGAAAAGAATGAGATCATTTCCTTTTCAGGGACATGGATGGAGATGGAGGCCATTATCCTTAGCAAACTAATGAAGGAACTGAAAACCAAATACAACATGTTCTCACTTATAAGTGGAAGCTAAATGATGAGAACTTATGAACACAAAGAAGGGAACAACAAACACTGGGGCCTACTTGAGAATGGAGGGTAGGAGCAGTGAGAGGAGCCAAAAAAATAACTAATGGGTACCAGGCTTAGTACCTGGGTGATGAAATAATCTGTACATCAAACCCTCACGGCATGAGTTTACCTATGTAACAAACCTGCACATGCACCTCCAAACCTAAAATAAATTTTATTTTAAAAAAAGAAGTGCCATTTGTATACAGCTGCCTACATTGTATGTAGCTCCAGTTTTTGTGATATCTACCTGATGATCAGTTTAGACTATAAGACCTAAGCTGAGTCTTCTCCTTCTCATCACTTGCAGGATTTTTCATCACACACATAACTAATTTGTCGATGTCAGTTTCAGTAAAAAATTGTAAGTTTGATGAGGGCAGGAGGCTATGGCTCTTGCTCACTACTGTTCTACTGTTCCATTTCCTGCCTGTTGCAGAATACAGAGGACACATTAAATAGATGACTACTGAATGAATAAACTTTAGACTTGCTTTCACTGACTTTTGCTTTCTCAAGATGCTACAACTAGTTTTTATTATACTTACATGTGTGTTTACCATAGGCTATAGTTAAGAAACATATTTCCTGGGATTACACAGTGTTCTATTACAACCCAGGAGATAAATTTCCTATAAGCCTGAATACCCTGAAATACTTGCACGTCCCCTGATAAATCTATTTATTCTCTTGATGTTGACTCTGTGTATCTTGGAATTGTTTCCATCTTTGTATTGGCTGCTAGAGAACTCAAACCTAAATCTGCAGCCCAAGTCTCACAGGCACATAGGGGTTCACAATAGGCATTTGGTTCCACAGTTACACTCTATTCTCCTCCCTTCCCTCCTTCTCTGGCTTTTCCTTGGCTTTCATTTCCCTCACTTAGTTTTAAATTTATTTTATGTATCTTTGTAAGTCACCTTAATTTCTTTTTGTAACAAGGTAGGACATAAATAAATTGATTTTTTCCCTTCATGATAGAAGTTATTAACTTTGCTGAAGAGGAGAGTGGGCCAAGGAAGACAAAATATGGACTTCAGCAATGTATGGCTGATTTTAAGAGACCTTGGGGATACCTTGTGAAGAGAAGATACTATTTCTAACCCACATTGTATAGTTTTAGTTTTATGTAGAGCACAAGGCAGTTGTACAATGTCAACCCTTTTTATTATGTTATATCCATTATGTTAATGCTACAAAATATCTAAAAATTAAAAAAGAAACAAAGGAATGTAACTGGAACTGAAGAAGCTTCGCTTTTACTTATGGTCAGAACATTAGAAATAAAGAAAATTGATGAAACTGTAAAAATATATGAAAACCATTGGTACCAAGCAGAGAGAATAAACTCTCACTCTTGAATTATGTTTTGAGATACAGCACCCTCCCCTCCATCCTCCCCTCCTTCTCAGAGAAAATTATCAATTTTTCATGAGAGGTAGATTCTCAAGAGACAGAGAAATAGACCAATGCTAGATAAGAGCAAATAATCATAATTTTTAAAGAACTAATACTTCAGTTGAATAGTTTATGCAGAAATGCAGTTGCATTTTATCATAATCTCACAAAATTATGATAATTGTCAATCTGAATATAGGATATTTATCTGTTTGTTATTACTAACCCTAAAACTACATATCAGGTACATTGAACTGAAAGGAAGAAACAATGACAAAGGAAAGCATGCACATGTGTGTGCACGCGCGCACACACACACACACACACACACTCTCTCTCTCTCTGTCATCTGCCCCAAATAACAAAAGCATCTCTACCACAAGAATTGTGCCCATCTCTGCTCCAAGTTCAGATAGAGAACTACCGCCAGTCTATTTTAGCACACCCATTTAAATTCTGTACATCTTTATAAATGCAGTTATCATTACCATTGTTGCCTTATCACTCTCCATGATTGCTCTCTTTCAGTCAAGTACAAAGACAGCCTGACTATAAATGTTTTGTCATAAAACTGCTATTCGAACAATAAAAAAAGGTTATAATAGTACTAAAAATAATTTACCCCCAAGGCTGCTATATAGACTGGCAGTGTGCAGATTGAGGGGCACAAAATACCTCCAGCCACATTCTCACTACCCTCTAGACTCTTCTGCATCTGTACCTATATCTGCATGGTTTCAAAGACATTTCAGACATTATCACATGGCCAGAATATCTAGGACCTTTTCAGTATAAGATTTTTAAACATGAAAATTATTTTTAGCAAAATTATCATTATTGTACTTAAGAAATAAGAGATAAATTAGATAGAGCATTTGTATCTTTCAAATAGAAAGTTACTTTTAAATTCTTTAGTTTGGGAGCAGCTGGGTAAAAATGCAGTGTGTGTGTATATATAATAAAATATACTTATATTTTATACAACATATTACATATCTACATCATAGATACATGTACATATATCACATACAAATATACATATAACACATACTCATGTCATATATAGAAACATACATATATTACATATACATACATACATCATATATAACATATATATTACATATATACATATATTACACATATACACATACACCCACATATAAAATCTTTACTTTGAAAATGCTTTTGTTGGCATCAGGACTGGCTGTGCACTGCCACCCAGGGGCTGTCTACAACATTTTAATACTGCTATCTTGCCAAGAGGCATTCAAAGTCATTACCGAATGCATCCTGGACAGTCCTTCATTGCAGTTGTTAGCATTCCCATTGCATTTTCCTGTAGTTTTGGTGTCATTTCCCATATCATGAATGCACATTTCAAAGAAAGGCAGAGAAAAGAAGAGAAAAAAGAATGCCAAACAAGCAAAAGACCACCTAGAAGGAAACAAATTATACTGACAAGGCTGACGAAAAGGAGTAAGAAAAGGGGAAAGACAGGAAGGAGGAGGTTTATCAGGGCTTCATGCCCACTGCTCTGGGTAAATATCCCTCCTTGTAACAATAAAGAAATAAAGTACAAAGAAAGGATAAAGCAGAAGATTACGGACCTGGTCGGTGTTTGATAAATGGCACTCTACTTCACTTTGCTTATTGTGTACTTCATACCTCACTCCTGAATATGGAAGAGAATTTTATTAAAGATTTAGCCACGGTGGTGGTGGTGACTGGCTCACAGTAATTTTCCTACAAAGTAGTTTAATCTATCACAGGGCAGACAGTGCACCTTCTTACCATGTATCATATCTGTCTATTGAGTAAGTGCTATCCAAATCCAATTTCTTTTCATTTTTGGAAACTGTGATGCATATTCAAGATACACTTTCGTTTTGTCTTTGCCCTAAATTAGGTGCTGTATGAGATGGGAGAAAAAAAGTACTAATAAAAAGGAAATATTCACTCTATAGTTTCCATATCATTCTGGTCATTTTTTGTATTTTATAAAAATAAATTGCATAAGTTTAATGGCATATGATATTGATATGTACAGTCCCCAAAACCTTTTATATTTATGAATATGAATGTGAAGCATTGCATCACTGATTATAAAATGGACTTAGAAAATCATTATAGTCAAGTTCCAGTTTTGATCTTTGTGAAGTTGTTCCATTCAATAATGAGGTGACTCATCCAATAATATGGAAACTGTTTCAACCAAAATCATTCAGCAGTTCATTATGTGGTAAAATGTAAATCCAGAAATGTCATAAGCAAGGTACCTTCAGAGTGCTCTGTTACGGAATCACAGAAATTAGAAAAGCCCTGTGAGGTCACTCACTTCATCTGTTCCTGGTATCAGGGTGCTCTCAGCAAAATATTTTCAAATATAGAGTCTATTCTCCCATTATGAGATTCTATTATTTCTCCTTTCATTGCATTGCTTTTTTTTTACTACGATGAATTGTTTTCTAACCTGACAATCATTGCCTTTAAACGTTATTGGACTTTTTGTAACAAATAAATAATTCTGCCCTTACCTACTTGTAACTAATCCTTCTTATTACTGCTATATCCTTCTTATAGACACTCTTTAAAACAGACCTCACACATTGTTTTAAAAAACAGAAGGCTAACTAACTTTTGGCCAGTAAAAGGTACATGAGAATCACTAACTAGTATTGTCTGAAAGTTCCCTAGAGGATCCAGAGATCTTAGACAGTCACTTCCTATCTACTAACAATGTAAAAAGTATACCTATCTGTTCAATTTCCAAGCTTTTTTCACTCTCAACAACTTGTTAATCAGTACACTTGGTTTAGCCCCAGATACAAACATAAAATTTTGGAAAAATTCAAAGTAGCTCTTTATTAGGAAGAGTTTTAGCACCACCCTCTTACCCCCGCAACCTCACCCAAGTCCTATAATTTCAATGTGAGAAAATAATTAAATCCTAGAAAGTAATTTGTGTGGTAAAACAACTGATTAATTTACAATTAGAAAGCATAGATTTTTAAGTCTAAAAAGAGTCTCAGATTCTGTGACCTCTGGTAAACCATTGGCTTTCCAAGACCCAATTACTTGCCTATAAAATAGAAATAACAATATGAACAATATGAACTCAAACATGAGTTAACATGGGCATGAAATAAAGTATTTTAAAATGCTCTTAGCACAATGCCAGGCACACAGTGAGTGCTCAAAAAATGATGCCAATTAGTACAAAATGAAGCCTAGAAACCAGCATAATAGGATTTCCTTAGGCACATTTATTCATGCCACTTTTTGTCTCTCCTCACCTATATATTATGAATCAGTGGAAAGGCAAAATTAAGCTTGAGTTTAAAACTACATAAAAGAAATTTACTTATCAAGACAACCAAAATGTATTGCAACTAAAGATCTTTAAAAAGGTATGATTATATAAAATAGTGCCAGTTAGATATTGCAGAGTAAAAATTTAGCCCAGGTTCAGGGTAATGAGGAGATTACATATCAGCATTGCAAAGAACCAGATTTTTTTATCAGTTTCATAAAATATATTGACAATAAAATGTTTGCACGTTGCAAACTGTTGCAAAAGCGCAAAATCTTGCACTTCTGAACATAATACTATGACATAATTTTTATGTTACTTTTTTAAAAGAAAATGCATTTTTCATAACATAAAAATAATACATGCAGTGAAGAAAATTTTCCAGAGCACAAAATATGAAGAAAAAGTCATTCAAAATCCTACTACCCAGAAAAGAAATTGCTTTTAACGTTTTGATGAAAATATTTAAATCTTTTTAATGTATATTTTATAATTATTTAATATGAAATTGGGTTTATCATATGTGTGTGTTGTTAGGGAGAAAGATTATATGCCCTTTTATATCCTACCTTTTTTTTGCAATTATAAATGGTAAGCATTTATCCATACCATTATATATTCTTAAAAACATGATGTTTAAGTGGCATATTATAGGGATATGTCAGTACTTTGCTAAGCTTCCATTTTATTCTAAAATATTTATACTGCTCCCAGCAACTCTTTAATAAGCATCTTTTATTTCTATGACACTCCCTTCAAAATAGAATTTTCTGTCATCAATTAAACTAAAATCTCCTTGAAGCCACAACTCTTGCCCAACCGGTTGTTGATTTCAACTACCCCCACCATATTATGGATATTCAATAAGAACCACTCTAAGAAATATGTCCCCACCAATTAACATTCAATAAAAATATTTCTCCTTTCAAACACTATGAAACTGATTCACACATTCATACTACTCCGAGTTCCTCACAGTGCCATAATAAATTTTGCATGAAAAACTTAATAATTACTGCTAAATATGGCCCCCTCTCTCTGGAAATTTTCTCTATAAACCGTGGGACTTCATAAATACCAATACAATCAAGATACATCTATAAATTCACCTGTTTTGTTAACCATTGTAATGCCTAGATGACTCTGTAACATGAAAAGATACGGTTGACAACAGGAAAAACTGTCCTGTTTCACATAGATTGCAAAAATGTTCACATTTTTTAAATGTCATCTCTTAAAAACCCAAAACGTCATATTTCTGACAGGTGTTTCATACTCAAAGAGCACATTTGCCTTATACATTTACACAATTTGGGGATTTAAATTTGTAATGGCAATCAAATAAATCAAACATTTAAAATAATTTTGGATCTAATATATGCCAACTGCATTGGGCTGGGAAACTTCCTATCTGAAGATTGATTTAAGAGTAATTTTGAAGTCAGGTCATTATCATAACAAAGAAAAAGTACCAAATTACATCAAGTCAAAAGAAAAAAAAACCAGAAAGTTGACCATTTTAAGAATGATTGTAACTATCCTTGGGGGAATAAATGGGCAAAAATAGACTTTTTGAAGAAAAAAATTAAATAGAAGGCCTTTCTTAAAAAAAAAATTAAAGTGTGTGCTTACACATGATAAACTAATGCTATAAGATATTTCCTCTATTCATTGCCTTTAAATTCCTTCTGGTCTAACTCTTCCAAAGTAAAAAGCATTCTATTGCAACAAAAGAGTTTCATTTTAATACTGCTTTATTTAAATTCAAAGCAGAGGGTTTATAAGGCATAAGCACCAGTTATAATGAAAGACAGTGCATTTTGGAAACCATGAGTCTTTTATCTAGTCTTTTAAGATTTATTCACTAGTACAGAAGCTTGCCACCAAAAGTGAGGATTTAGACCGATTTAACTAGAGTTATACAGAGATGATTTAGAATTTTGGAACTTTGGAAAATAAGTTTATTTTCACACTTCCAGTAGAATCAGTTACCAGGTTAGTAATACAATTAAACTGCCATGTCAGGAGCAGACATTTTATGCCATGTGCAAGACTGCACCTACTACTGCACAGCGCCACCTGGTAGCAGGATAAAGAATTGTGTCACTGCGGCCTCCTGAGAAGACTCACTAATTGGTACAGTACACTGTGTTCTCCTGAAAGTTCCCAACTGATGCTGACCTCATTTTCCTCATTAAAAATGGACACATTCACATACCAAGTCTGAAAAGCTGGAGGTTTTGCTCAGTTGGCTTTTGTTATTTGTACTTTTTAAGCATCTTAATTTAGAACACCTCCTTTTCAAAGAATATCTTCACTCCAGCTGATCACAAGTGATCATGATGAATGTATCCACATTTTTCAAAAATAATTTGTCATCAGTTTTTATGTAGATCATCACAACAAGTTAATTTACAACAATAACACAAAGAAAAATCAGGTGTTCAGTGGAATGTAGCTATTTGCCTCTTTGGAGAAGAAACATTACCCAAAAACAATAATAATAATAGCCTTTCATATTCCTGTGCTTGAATCATTCCTGTTTTTATTTATGTGTTTATACACATACAAACATATGTATTTGTACCCTGCATATATATATAAACACATGATTTGTACATGTTAACATAAACAAAATCTTATTAAATCCTTTCAACTTTCTTTTCACAATAATTTACTTGTAAATTGAATACATGTAAACTAGAGACACTCACAAAAGAAACACTTAAACAGTAACTATTTCCATTATCCAATGAAATGTGCATAGTTTTATTTATCTTTTTGACTGTAAAAAAAATAGTCCTAAACAATTATCATTTGTCATCCCCATTTCTTCATAGTTGCATCCTAAGAAAAAGGGGGTAGAGTGGGGAGAAAAGAAATTGATCATGATTATCTTCAGAGTTCAATTACAACTGAAATTTCAAAACTAATACTGTCAATTCAATGAGCAAAATATTGGGCTGGGTTCATATTCATATTTAGCTTGCTACATAGTTCTGATTGAAGAGCTTAGAAACCCTCCCTGTGTTGCATTACAAATTTTGGGCCATAAAAAATAATATCTGACAATGCCCTAACTTGTGGGGCAATTGTCACCTAAGAAAAAAAATGAAATGTATTATTTTAAATTTTTTCCCTATTTTTCAAATTTGTGAGTGCATAGTAGGTCTATATATTTTGGGGTACATGAGATGTTTTGATACAGTAATGCAACATGAAATAAGCACATCATGGAGAATGGGGTGTCCATCCCCTTGAACGTTTATCTTCTGAGTTACAAACAATCCAATTACACTCTTTATTTTAAAATGTACAATTAAGTTATTATTGACTATAGTCACCCTATTGTGCTAGCAAATAGTAGGTCTTAATCATTCCTTCTATTTCTACTGTTACCTCTATTCCTACTATCTCACATTCCTTCTATTCCTACTATTATATTTGTACCCGTTAACCATCTCTACCTGCCCCTGGGTCCCCGCTACCCTCCCAGTCTCTACTAACCATCCTTCTACTCTCTATGTCCATGAGTTCAATTTTTTTGTTTTTAAGATCCCACAAATAAGGAAGAACATGAGATGTTTGTCTTTCAGTGACTTACTAATTTCACTTAACATAATGATGACTGGATCTCATTCTTTTTATGACTGAATAGTACTCCACCGTGTATATGTACCACATTTTCTGTATCCATTCCTTGGTTGATGGACACTTAGGTTGCTTCTAAATCTTAGCTATTGTAACCAGTACTGCAACAAACATAGGGAGTGTAGATTCTCTTCAAACTGATTTCATTTCTTTTGTGTATATGCCCAGCAGTGGAACTGCTGAATCATATGGAAGCTCAATTTTTAGTTTTTTGAGGAAGCTCCAAACTGTCCTCCATAGTGGTTGTACTAATTTACATTCCCATCAACAGTGTACAAGAGTTCCCTTTCACCACATCCTCACAAGCGTTTGTTACCTAAGGCCAATAATGCTTAGATCTGCCCTTTTGAGACTATTTTCTACATCTTATAGGAGTACTTCAGTGTTTTTTATTTTTTTATAAAATGTATTCTTTTCACTTTGTGCTTCTAGCCTTTTCTTCTGTTGTTTCTCAAAAACAAAAGTTTACCTTAGAACCAATCAAAACACTCCCAGATCCTTGATATTTAAAAGCTGACAAAAGTATTTGTCCAGTAAAAATATAATAGCATGTTGAATACAGCACATTTCAGATTATACACCCAAATTGTACCTTTTTCTTTACATTCCTTAGTGGTACATAAGAGATAGCAAAAAGATGTTACAGAAAAGACATACGTATCGGTAAATTACTTAAATCATTTTTTGTGGATGTGCTTCCCTTCCTTCCTCGAAGCTCTGGGTTGGAACAGCAATCACCACATTAAGGAAAGAAACAGGAAAACAAAAGTGGTGTTCTTCCTGGCCTACCCGTACATATGTGCTTCCCCCACGTTGGTGGAGTATCTCCCCAGCTGATTTTAGGGATAAGCCCCTCAATTCAAAATTGGGGGTGGAGGGAGGTGCAGAGAAGACAGGAGAAGGCTTATTCAGAAATGCTTGTAACCTCATGCTCACATTTAATCTGAGGAACCAGCACACCAGGCCTGCATCATGGCCTACATGGTTGCCCTCAAGGACTGCCCTAAGCAAAGAGGCCCCAGACTCACATGTCTTGAAACATAGACACACAGATATAGATGCAAGACACAGGATGTGTACTGGATACCTCTTAAGTCTTACTTCACATTATCTTGGCTCACTGTTTTACTGCAACTTTTGATATGGGAGACAACTGCTTTCAGGAAGCCCCTCACCTCAGGGCCACTCTGTGCCTCCGGCAAAGCCTGCTACATAATTTGCAGGGGTCCAGTGGAAAATTAAAACACAAGTTCTTTTGTTCATAAATAATTATGAATTTTGAAACAGTAAGAGCAACAAGCATTAGGACCTTCAAAGTGTGGGTGCCTGTGAGGGCATAGATCAACACCCATGCAGTTAGCCCTCCTATCTTGCTTTCTGCAGTTGAATTTCTCTGGTGTAATCCCATGTGGGCATCTGTTTAACTAAACCTGAAAATATGTGAGTTAACACCTTTAAGAAACTCTAGAACAGTGGAGAATGGAAGCTAGTAGATAAATGCTCCCTGCTTTCATCCCCTGGATGTACAATTCTGAGGTAGATTCTACGGAGCTCATCAGGAGTCTTTAGTAAGACGGGGTGCTAATTGCCCCGTTGGACCCAGCTTGGTAAGGCACCCAGATCATTGCTCTCTCCTTGCTTGTTTCACTTTTCTCAGCAGCTCATTCTTGTTCCTTAGGATCACCTCCCAAAGTAAGCAACCAGCATGAGAGCCCTGTCTCAGGATCTGCTTTGGGGGAAGACCTAGGCTAAGATAGAATAGAAGACAGGTTCAGTGGGTGAGTTTGGAATGAGAATAGGCTAGGAGAGCAGTTTGAAAGCTATAGTAATAGTTACAAGGAGATAGCAAAAAAAAAAAAAAAAAAAAGATTATTTCAGAAATTAAAGAGCAGGATCAAAATTGGTAACTAATTGGATATGGAAGGTGAAAAGGAAAATTTAAATATAAGTAAAAGGTTTCTTGTTTGAATAAATAATGGATGGTGATACCATTGACCAAATTAAGGAACTTGGAATAAAAATCAAAGTATAAAAATAACAAATTTGATTTTGGAGCTGTTGGGCTTGAAGTGCCTCAAGGGTGATCTTTCAGTGAAAATGTATCGGCAGCCAGTTATACTTGAGTACAAAGTCAGTAAACAAATCTAGGTAAAGACACAGTGATGAATATAACTATAAATGCACAAATAAATAGTTATTGAATATAGAAATAGAGTTAGAGAAAATTTTCTCAAAAATTATTATAATGGCATCCATTATTTATTTTTACTACTTAAGCTCCTGCTGGCAACCTATTATGTTAAAATATTCCTGTAAGAATTTAAATACAATGGAAAGAAAAACCAAATCAACCAATTATTATATTAAATTATATAAGTGTGAATAGCTTCCAAAATCAATATTTAAAAATCTCAAGGTTATTATATTCCTTTTTTGACATTATTCTATATTTTCAAATGACATAATCTACTTGAGAATTTAAAGAAATTTAAAATGTTATTAGGAAACTAAAACATTAATACTACTAAACTCTGGGGAACTGCCAAAATTGCTAAGTTTCCAAAGGTTTTCCATCTGACCCCAGATATTTGGCCAAGAACTATAAGGTCAATTTTTTCTTTAAGTAACATTTACTGTAAAAGTCATGCAATCTTTCATTTGTACAGGAAATAGCAAGTTGGTTTTAAGGTAATAGCTCTAAATCAGCTATACCTGAAATCATCAAATTTGGTTTTATTGATCTGTCTTGAGCAGAATTAAAATCTATTTGGATTTTTAGGAGTTGACCTTCATTTGCAATGTATTATTCACGTATCTATTTTCTTTAAAGTTCTATCTTTGGGATTGTATGTACTTTCAGGATAACCAGGCTTTTCTGTAGGTAGAGCTGTCCAAATGAATCATAGAGAAGTGAGACGGTGGCATGGAATATAAGGTGCCTTGTTATTCCTAACAACGAATATATGCAACCTCCTAGAGGTGGTCAAAAGCAGGACAAGATACCCCGGTTGAAAAATTCAGGAAGATGCCCTAGCTGAAATAGGAACAAAAGTAGGCCTGAACCAATATACAGACACAAGAAAAACTGTCCCAAAGCCTGTGAAACATAGCCAATTGTCACTTTCACAAGCAACAGCATTTTCAGAAACTTTAGCTTCAACATCTAGGATGAATTTGAACCTCTTTCTGCATAATAAAATTACCCTCTTCATTTACAAATAGTTGTAAATCCTAGTTACACCAGTGTGGCTTTTAGCAATTTTCATAACTTTTTGAACTCCAGTTTCTTTACCTGTAAAAATTGGAATTGTAATGCCAATTTTGAAGAGTTCGGAATTAAATAAATAAAGAAAAAGGAATTTGAAGAACAATGCTAAGTACATGATCAATAAACACTAGCTTTTTTCCTATTATATTTCAGCTTATTTAGAGTTAGTTGGCTTTTTGTCAAATACACCTGTCAATAATAAGCTTTTAATTGGCAGAAGATATATCCCACCTAGTAATAGTTAACTAATGGTAGTTAACAAATAAATGCATTTTAAATTAAAACAGTTTGACTGGGAAAAAGAAAATGAATCACAATTAGATGAGCTGGTGTTAAGACTAAGTTCTTAAGTCATCACAGTGTTTACAGAAAATAGTAATAAATTTTTAAAAAGACTAAGTTCTTGACTGGACATTCTATTGTTATTGTTGATTATAACAATAATATCAGATACTTATTTAAGATGTCAAATACTTATTTAATATTTATTATGCACCACACATTTTCTTTATGCTTGTCAAATTACTTAATCTTTCTATCATTCTCATTTTATATATGAGGCTATGGAGGCACACAGAGGCTAAGCAACTTTCCTAAAAATCACATGGCTATAAAAGGAAGATCAAGATTTAAACTGAGGATGCCTTGCTCCAAATCATACCTTTAACTACTATACTATAATATCTGGCACAGGTATTGCCTATGAACTACCTGCCCATCTAACAGATTTGTTAACAGTAAGATTTTATAATTATAAAGATATTAAAGTTTCCTATTTTAATAAAAATTTGAGTTATCCATCTAAAAATGCAAAATTAATCCTAGCATGTCAAATACTAGGATAGGTTAAAGTAAATAAGTCATTCACCTGCTTTTGTTTGATTTTTCAAAGAAATGAACTTTCATAGATGTTACATTCTCACAAAGCATGTAGTGTTCAACGTTACTTCAAACATGTATGATCAATTAGGTGGATTTCTTTATGGCGGTAGTTAGCAGAAGAGTAAGTAATCAAATAAAATGCTCACTTCTGCACAAATATTTTTAAAAGATGGGAGAGAAAAATCTACATTAAACAAATGGACAAAATTTTATATTCCTGGAAGTTTGAAAACTAAAAGACATGAATATATTCTTTAAAATCTCTATCTGGCCAAATTGGAAGCATGAATTCTCCCCCAAAATGATCTCATACAAAAAAGAATGTTGCACTGTATTAGAGGGCTTTTAAAATATTTTTATTAAATGGAATTCAATATTTATTTTAAGCAACTAAGTGTAGTTTGGAGAAGACACATTAGTCTGTAATCAGTGCTAATTTGGGATGCTTAAATCATGAGACTGATTTTTAAAAAGCAACAAAAAAGAAAAAAGACAAAAAAATTAAAATATTATATGTGGATTCAGTAATTCTACCTGGAATAAGAGCTTACAATTCAAACAGAAACAAGCTTTTTAAAGATCATGTTACAAAAAAAATGCAACACTCACATATACAAAGTGGTGTATTGATAAGTATATAATAGAGTGAATAAAAATAAAAACTTTTATAATGTTTATAAAATGTTAAAATATTTTATAAATATTTACCTTTACCTTGGAATAACATTTTTAGAGACAGTATCATATGCTGATCCCAAGATCGCTGTATCTCAAACAACTTTAAAAATAAGCTACTTTGGAAATCTGTTAAATGGAAAATGGTATTCGATGACAAAAAAAATAGGTTAAAGTGTTGATACAGACATAGAAGAGGTAAATAACTGAAGTAAATATGAATACAATAATTCCATGATGTATGAATGGAAAAAAAGCAACTTTATCAGTTAATGCTTTATAAGATGAAATTTTAAATAGAAACAAAAAAACAAATTTCTAACTGAAATATTATATGTGGATATTACGTGATCTGACTTATATGCATAGAAGTTTAAAATATTAAGTAAGCCAAAAACTTCTGGGGGATCTTTTTATTAAGAAGGTGGAAATTGTCTTGTATCGTCCATTAGAGGCTGACTTTTATTTTATATGAATGAAAAAAATGAGGAAGATAATGTAGCTTCAAGGTCCTTAAGGATACCACAGATCACACCAGGATGTTATGGAATGATCTGTTTGGATCAGTAAAATGAGTAAAGGGAAATATTTGTTTAATCATTTTAATTATTGGAGGAAGTAATTGAGCCTAAAGATCCCAATCACTTCTTTAATTTCTTATTGTCCATATGACCAATACGGTCTTGACAACACTGATACCAAACTCTTGTAATGCTATTTACCAACAAAAGTGGATCTCATGATTTCTATCAACTTATTTTTTCTTTTTCTTTTTCTTTTTCTTTTTTTTTTTTTTTTTTTTTTTTTTTTTTTTTGAGACAGAGTCTCCCTCTGTCCCCCAGGCTGGAGTGCAGTGGCGCAATCTCGGCTCACTGCAAGCTCAGGCTCCCGGGTTCACGCTGTTCTCCTGCCTCAGCCTCCCGAGTAGCTGGGACTACAGGCGCCCACCACCACGCCCATCTAATTTTTTTGTATTTTTAGCAGAGAGGGGTTTTGCTGTGTTAGCCAGGATGGTCTCGATCTCCTGACCTCGTGGTCCGCCCGCCTCGGCCTCCCAAAGTGCTGGGATTATAGGCGTGAGCCACGGCGCCGGGCCTATTTTTTCTATTTTTAAGGTTTCTGATTAAGAACTCTTGGGAAGGATCACATTATCTAATTATCTTTCCAAAATCCAAGCAAGACCGTGGATAACTCATTTCATTCACTTATTATGCAAATAATGATTGAGGTTTTACTAAGTACCAGACACTGTTCTAGGTACAGGGGACATAGCAACAAATGAGAAAGGCCAGATAGCTGCCTTCACAGAGCTTATGTTTAAGGGAGAAGAGACAGATAATAAATGCTAAATATACAAATAAATAAGAATGTCAAATACTGAACAGTTCTGGAAAAAAAATAAAACATAATAAGGGGGTAAAAAGTCATTGGGACAGAAATGAAGGTGAGTAAACTGGGAATAACTCTATCAATTACATTTGAGCTAAGATATAATTGATGAGAAAGAGCCAGGAATAGAAAAAATCAAATAAAAAGGACCTAAGATTAGAGTGTTCGAGGTACATAAAAAGGCCTGTGTAGTTAGAGCATAGTGGGCAAGTAA